>NC_069502.1:429782369-429789869 GCF_027579735.1 Bombina bombina | reverse complement strand
AAGACCAGGATATAAGACTAAACACTAGTAAAGACTCAATTCAAATACTAAAATAAATAAAAAATAAGTGAAATTTATTACAAATTTAAATAATCAAACAATGCATGGTGAAGTGCTAATATGACCATAATACAATAAAAAAGAAATATAATGGTAATTAACCATGTATCAACACCCCCACATATACACACAAAGGACAAACAAACAAACAAACAAACAATACACATGGGCCCCATACCATACCAGAGGGAACTCAAACTGAAGGTGAGGAAGACATCATTAGTGATGTGGTTTCTGCCTTCAAAAGCTATAAGAAAAAACTTAGCAAACAGGTAAAAATTAAATAGGAACATCAAAGTCTATCTAATTACCTAAAGCTTGATATAATTTCTAGAGGATTGCGGATCAGGCTAGATTCAGGAATCAATCTTAGAGGTATAGAAGCAAACACTGAACAATCCTAACAAAATGTTCATTGAAACTGATAGCCCTTATGATTGCAGAGGATGAGAAAAAGTTAGATCAATGTAAAAAAAGAGGTTGAAAAAGTATACGATTGTGTTATGAAATATGAGAGTGATTCCTCATTCGAGAAATTGAATAAAGAAGCTCAAAAATTAATTGAAAAATTACAGGGTGAACTTAAGCGTAGAAAAAGACAAAAGTTAATAAGAGACCAGGAGGACTATCAAAGAGACAGAGTTTACATATATAGAAATAGGTCCTATACAAGAAATTACTACGACTCAGGAACTGATAATTCTGACTTTGATTCTGATAGTGAAAAACCTACTTTATAAGCAATAGTGAACAAATCCCTTTAGGGGAAGGAATAGAAGCGGAAGGAGGAGTGATTTCGCAACAGAGATCCTTAAGAAACAGAAGAGGGGTGGGCGGCAACGCACAATCCAACAACAGGCGGTACCACATGATAACCCGCAATCGATTGCGGTACAATTAAGTGAAACTAATGGTAATATTTCTCTCCTTGGTGACCCCCCTTTGATAATAAAAACATGAATATCATTAATTTGTCAAAGTTTAATCTTAAACTAAATCATATTAAATTACTAGAAAAAGGATTGAGTTTCTGTCCAAGTGCTAAATTAGATATATTTGAAGTAACCAAAGATCTTCACTTATTCGCACGCAAATTAGCACTTCATAAAATAATGAAACCTAGGACCACAATTGACCTAACAGATAGGAAGGAAAGAGAAGCAATTAACACATTGGAACAATTATTAACTGACCAAAATGACACTGTGAGAACAGAAATTAAACCCAAGACTGGCCTCAGGAAGAAATCCACGTATATGCCTAGCTTTTCAACTATTCCGAGTATAGCTACATTTGTTAAAAATGTATCTGCAGAAGTGGAGCAAATCCGGCTTACTGGAATAGTCAATGATAATCTCACTCATGCAGAACGCCTTGCCCTTGAAGAGTTAATGAGACACAATGAGCTGGTGATAAAACCGGCTGATAAAGGCGGAAATGTAGTCATTCTTGATCAAGCATACTACATTGAAGAGGCTAATAGACAACTAGGGGATACTGAACAGTATCAACATGTTTCTCATGATACTTTCTTAACATCTAACAATGAGCTTTTATTCTTGCTCAATGATGCGAGAAGGAATGGTCTCATAACGAGTCAGGAGCAGGGCTTTCTATATAGTGACAAACCCAAGGTACCCATATTCTATTGGATACCGAAGCTGCACAAATCGGCATCCAAACCTCCAGACGCCCTATTATATCGGGCATAGGAGGTCCTACTGAAGGCATTAGCCAATACGTGGATTCCTTCTTGAAGCCCTTTCTACCTGAGTTGAGAACCTTTACCCAGGATTCAATTGATGCTATCAGGAAAATTGATGGTATTAGTATTTCAGAAACAACACTATTAGTATCTTTGGATGTGGAATCATTGTATTCCTCAATCCCTCATAATATAGGGATACAAGCAAGTGAGAGCTTTTTGAAAACAAGGGGTAATGACTTTAACATGCATACCGATTTTGTAATTCAACTTTTGGATTTTGTACTTAAAAACAACATTTTCATGTTCAATGGGAAGTATTACAGACAACTTAGAGGTACCGCCATGGGGGCCAAGTGTGCCCCCACCTATGCATGCCTACACCTGAGTTTTTGGGAAAACCAGGTAGTGTTTGGTGATCTGGCGGCATGGGTGGAGGCACACGTGACCCTATGGATTCGGTACGTGGATGACATACTTATTCTGTGGGAAGGCACTGTAGATGAGCTACATGAATTTGTGGAAATACTAAATAAAAATGAGTTCAATATTTTCTTGACATGCACCAGTAGCTACTCCAGTATCAGCTTTTTGGACTTGCTTATAAGCAAAAAAGGTAATCAGGTACACACAGAAGTATACAGAAAACCCACTGCATCAAACAGTATTTTACTGGGTAGCAGCCATCACCCTAAGAATCTAAAGAACAATTTTATGGACAATTTTTACGGTTACGTAGGACCTGTTCAGATACTTATACTTTCAACAAACAAGCCTCAGAAATGATGGAAAGATTTCTAGCAAGGGGCTATTCTAAAAGGGTTCTAAAGAAAGCAAGACATAGGGCACTTATGCAGGAAAGATCTAATCTTCTCTTTAGTCAAAAGGTCCAACCTCCTGTAGAGAGCAAGGTGCGGTTTATAACCAAATTCAATTCCCATTGGGATAAATTAAAAATGATACTTAAAAATAATTGGCACTTGCTGACTCAAGACGATGACTTGTCTGATTGCATTGAAGATTTCCCATCCATGACCGCACGGAGAGTGAATAACTTAAAGGATCTATTGGTTAAAAGTGAATTTGTTAAAACTACACCTCAAAATTGGCTAGTAAGCCACTCACAAAGTATAGTAGGATGCTCTCCCTGCGGCCATTGTGCTGCTTGTTCTTTTGTAAAAAGAACACAAATTTTTGAAACTACTACGAATAGGAACTATCAGATCAGATCTTTCATTAACTGCTCTAGCACTGGTATTATCTATCTTTATCTTGCACCTGTCCTTGTTTTTATGTAGGTAAAACCTATAGAGAATTCAGAACTAGAATTTATGAACATCGTGATGACATTAAAAATGTAGATGTAGACCGCCCGATTGCAAGACATTTTGCTAGATATTATGATTCCAAACTTGATGGTTTGGAATTTGTAGGTATTGAAAAAGTGAGCCCCCATAGGAGAGGAGGGGATATTGATACTATCCTCCTTCAAAAAGAAGCGCGATGGATTTACCATCTTAAAACCTTATCTCCGATTGGACTAAATGAAAAACTGGAGTTTGTATCCTTTCTCCCTAAAAAATAAAAAAATAGATCAATATGTGTGTGTGTGTATGTATGTATATATATATATATATATATATATATATATATATATATATATATATATATATATATATATATATATATATATATATATATATATACACTGTGTGCAGAATTATTAGGCAAATGAGTATTTTGACCACATCATCCTCTTTATGCATGTTGTCTTACTCCAAGCTGTATAGGCTCGAAAGCCTGCTACCAATTAAGCATATTAGGTGATGTGCATCTCTGTAATGAGAAGGGGTGTGGTCTAATGACATCAACACCCTATATCAGGTGTGCATAATTATTAGGCAACTTCCTTTCCTTTGGCAAAATGGGTCAAAAGAAGGACTTGACAGGCTCAGAAAAGTCAAAAATAGTGAGATATCTTGCAGAGGGATGCAGCACTCTTCAAATTGCAAAGCTTCTGAAGCGTGATCATCGAACAATCAAGCGTTTCATTCAAAATAGTCAACAGGGTCGCAAGAAGCGTGTGGAAAAACCAAGGCGCAAAATAACTGCCCATGAACTAAGAAAAGTCAAGCGTGCAGCTGCCAAGATGCCACTTGCCACCAGTTTGGCCATATTTCAGAGCTGCAACATCACTGGAGTGCCCAAGAGCACAAGGTGTGCAATACTCAGAGACATGGCCAAGGTAAGAAAGGCTGAAAGACGACCACCACTGAACAAGACACACAAGCTGAAACGTCAAGACTGGGCCAAGAAATATCTCAAGACTGATTTTTCTAAGGTTTTATGGACTGATGAAATGAGTGTGAGTCTTGATGGGCCAGATGGATGGGCCCGTGGCTGGATTGGTAAAGGGCAGAAAGCTCCAGTCCGACTCAGACGCCAGCAAGGTGGAGGTGGAGTACTGGTTTGGGCTGGTATCATCAAAGATGAGCTTGTGGGGCCTTTTCGGGTTGAGGATGGAGTCAAGCTCAACTCCCAGTCCTACTGCCAGTTTCTGGAAGACACCTTCTTCAAGCAGTGGTACAGGAAGAAGTCTGCAACCTTCAAGAAAAACAGGATTTTCATGCAGGACAATGCTCCATCACACGCATCCAAGTACTCCACAGCGTGGCTGGCAAGAAAGGGTATAAAAGAAGAAAATCTAATGACATGGCCTCCTTGTTCACCTGATCTGAACCCCATTGAGAACCTGTGGTCCATCATCAAATGTGAGATTTACAAGGAGGGAAAACAGTACACCTCTCTGAACAGTGTCTGGGAGGCTGTGTTTGCTGCTGCACGCAATGTTAATGGTGAACAGATCAAAACACTGACAGAATCCATGGATGGCAGGCTTTTGAGTGTCCTTGCAAAGAAAGGTGGCTATATTGGTCACTGATTTGTTTTTGTTTTGTTTTTGAATGTCAGAAATGTATATTTGTGAATGTTGAGATGTTATATTGGTTTCACTGGTAAAAATAAATAATTGAAATGGGTATATATTTGTTTTTTGTTAAGTTGCCTAATAATTATGCACAGTAATAGTCACCTGCACACACAGATATCCCCCTAAAATAGCTATAACTAAAAACTACTTCCAAAACTATTCAGCTTTGATATTAATGAGTTTTTTGGGTTCATTGAGAACATGGTTGTTGTTCAATAATAAAATTAATCCTCAAAAATACAACTTGCCTAATAATTCTGCACTCCCTGTGTGTGTGTGTGTGTGTGTATATATATATATATATATATATATATATATATATATATATATATATATATATATATATATATATATATATATATATATATATATATATATATATATTCTTCATTTTAAATGTATCTCATTTATCTATCAATTATTCTTCATTTTCTAATGTAAAGGATTATAATGATCCTAGTATGGTTGATGTATCGGTGTTGCCTTCCTCCTCTCTCTCAGGGGCTTAGTGCCTCCCAGTGTGGCCAACCCTGCCCCCCATACGCGATTTGGAAGTGGTGGTATAATTTATCAATACATTTTGAACAGAAATAAATATTGAATTACTAAATAGTCAATTACAATGGTTTAATATATATGTATATTCTTTGATAATATTCCACTTTTTCACTTGCCACTGCACACAATGTATAAATTATAAGGTCCTTTGAATTTACGTGTTTGATATTACCAATCGCTATGTATATGTTACCTCAGTAATGGGTATATATACTCATATATGGTTGGTTTCTTTTTTACTTGGGAACTGTAAATATTTGTCCTTGTGTTGTTTTTTCGTTTGTTTGTTTTGCATGTTTTTGGTAGTAGGTAATATTGTCACACTTTCTCATGCATTGAGTTTCCCCTTTAAGAGTGAGAACTACGAGGTGACCGCTTTAAGGCATAACATGGAAGCCAATAGCGTGTAGTCCAACTACCAATAAAAAGAGACGCTATGACGTGATTCGTCACAACCCGGAAGAAGCTCCCTGCTGCATATCGGGAGTGAAACGCGTAATAGGACGCGTCGGTGAGCAGCGTGGTTAACCGTGGGTCCTCTCTATCCTATGGATGCAACACAGCTTTCTGCAGCACAAGCGATTTGAGGTCTTTGCCGGTCTCACAGGTGGTGGTTGGTTGTTGATGCGGTCGTGAGTATATTTGGAGGATCGCATGAGTGATCAGTACAGGGGCTTGAAGTATAGTGTTGTGCGTGTCATATGCCTCACTTGAATATCGGATACTCGCCCCTCACAGAAACTGTTACCCTTTATTGAACAATTTGGAGCACGTCCGCCACACCTCCCCACCCATAACGATATATTATAGTTTGGTTGCTGTTTTGTTGCTGTACCTTACACCTGCAAGCTCACCTAAGCTTTTGGATTTATGTTTTTCATCCACATTCATCATCATTCATACCTCATTTGTTTGACTCATCGTGTTTTTTCTCATCACTCATAATCATGAACAGTTCAGAGTAACTATTATCATTTGTTGTCAATTTCTTCATCTGCATCATCAATCTCTTATCATGGAACTCTAAATTGTTATTTATTTGCCGGCTTAGGTTCAGCTTTGAGTGTTAAGTGGGGCCCATGTGTATTGTTTGTTTGTCTGTTTGTCCTTTGTGTGTATATGTGGGGGTGTTTGATACGTGGTTAATTACTGTTATATTTCTTTTTTATTGTATTAAGCTCATATTAGCACTTCACCATGCATTGTTTGATTATTTACATTTGTAATAAATTTCACTTATTTTTTATTTATTTTAGTATTTGAATTGAGTCTTTACTAGTGTTTAGTCTTATATCCTGGTCTTTGAACTGCATCTTATAACGGTGCAGTTCTATCTTCCTGTATATGTTTTGTGTGTAATTCTATTTACCAGGTAGCTAGCACTTAGTTTCAGTTAATTATTGAATCATTTGTAGTATTATCTCTTCATTTGTTTTTTGAGTTTGTTTTTTGTATTTAGTTATAAATTAATTTTATTTCTGTAGTGTAGCGGTCCTCCTTGTGATCCCTCTGTAGGGTCCCCATTTTTCTGTAGTGCTGCGTCCCTTCCCTCCCTCTCTCTCTTCCAATTTTTTTCTGTAGTGTAGGTAGGGTCCTGCCCACACCTCCCACCAACACAAGCAGTTGTAAATTACAGACAGTGACACACACACATACACGCACACTGTAACTGTCTGCAACGATTTGACATCTGCCTGCATATGGTAAGTGCACCGATCGTGCTCGGTTACCATATAAAGACTGATGCCTGATGCTCAGGAACAGCACCTCTTGGCAATCGGTTTACAGCCAAAGGCTTCAGTCGATTCCTGAAACTTCAACATTTTCTGTATATACGTTATGCGGTACTATAGGAAATGTATCACATGGTGTGTGTGTGTGTGTGTGTGTGTGTGTGTATGTAGTATGTATGCTATACAGCTGGCCTGATGCGCTGTGTGAAAAAAACAGACCCGCTCAGAAGAGTACAGAGAGCGGGTCTGAAAAACTAATTTAAAAAAAAAAATCAAAGGGAATATTGGGTTTTATAAAGATAAGGCTAATAAAATGTTATATCATTCTGCTCTATGTGCAGAATTATATAACATTATTTTTGACGTTTAATTACACTTTAAATGTGCTTGAATAACGTGGCAGATATTAATGAGATAAGGTCTTTCTTAGAGATTTTAATTTAATTGTATTCTTC
>NC_069502.1:429714869-429774869 GCF_027579735.1 Bombina bombina | reverse complement strand
GCTCTCCCTCAGGACAAGTCCTTTAAGACAAAGAACAAACAAAATAATTTTTGTTCCTTTCGTGGAATTTTAGGAGCGGTCTTGCTTCATCCTCCCCTGCTGCAAAGCAAGAGGGTAATGCTTCACAACCCAAGGCAGCCTGGAAACCTTACCAGGGCTGGAACAAGGGTAAACAGGCCAAAAAGCCTGCAGCTGCCACCAAGACAACATGAAGGGGTAGCCCCCGATCCGGGATCTGATCTAGTTGGGGGCAGACTCTCTCTCTCTCTTCGCTCAGGCCTGGAGCAAGAGATGTACACGATCCCTGGGCATTAGAGATTGTATCCCAGGGATATCTTCTAGAATTCAAGGACTCTCCTCCAAGGGGAAGGTTCCACATTTCTCGTCTGTCTACAGATCAGACAAAGAAAGAGGCGTTTTTACGCTGTGTAGAAGATCTACATACAATGGGAGTGATCCACCCAGTTCCAACTGCGGAACAAGGGCTGGGTTTTTACTCAAATCTGTTTGTGGTTCCCAAAAAAGAAGGAACTTTCATACCAATCCTGGATCTCAAAATTCTAAACAAATTCCTCAGAGTCCCATCATTCAAGATGGAGACCATTCGGATAATCTTACCAATGATCCAGGAAGGTCAATATATGACTACCGTGGATCTAAAGGATGCGTATCTACACATTCCTATCCACAAAGATCATCACCAGTTTCTCAGGTTCGCTTTTCTGGACAAGCATTATCAGTTTGTGGCTCTTCCCTTCGGTTTGGCCACTGCTCCCAGAATTTTTACAAAAGTGCTAGGGTCCCTCCTGGCGGTTCTAAGACCGCGAGGCATAGCAGGGGCTCCTTATCTAGACGACATCTTAATTCAGGCGCAGACTTTCCAAAGAACCAAGTCTCACACGGAAATTGTGTTCGCTTTTCTGAGGTCTCACGGGTGGAAGGTGAACATCAAAAAGAGTTCTCTCTCCCCCCTCACAAGAGTTCCCTTTCTAGGAACTTTGATAGACTCGGTGGAAATAAAAAATTTTCTGGCGGAGGTCAGAAAGTCAAAACTCTTAACTACTTGCCGAGCCCTTCACTCCATGCCTCGACCATCTGTCGCTCAGTGCATGGAGACAATCGGACTAATGGTAGCGGCAATGGACATAGTCCCTTTTGCTCGAATACACCTCAGACCACTGCAACTATGCATGCTCAAACAGTGGAATGGGGATTATGCAGATTTGTCTCCTCCAATACAGTTGGACCAGGAGACCAGAGATTCTCTTCTCTGGTGGTTGTCTCAGGATCACCTGGCGCAGGGAATGTGTTTCCGCAGACCAGAGTGGATCATAGTAACGACTGACGCCAGCCTGGGCTGGGGTGCAGTCTGGGACTCCCTGAAAGCTCAAGGCTTATGGTCTCGGGAAGAAGCTCTCCTCCCGATAAACATTCTGGAACTGAGGGTGATATTCAACGCTCTTTAGGCATGGCCTCAGCTAGCTGCGGCCAAATTCATCAGATTTCAGTCGGACAACATCACGACTGTAGCTTACATCAACCATCAAGGGGGGACAAGGAGTTCCCTAGCAATGATGGAAGTAACCAAAATAATCAGGTGGGCGGAGGACCACTCTTGCCACCTCTCAGCAATCCACATCCCAGGAGTAGACAACTGGGAGGTGGATTTTCTAAGTTGTCAGACTTTTCACCCAGGGGAGTGGGAACTCCACCAGTAGGTGTTTGCCCAACTGACCCAGCGATGGGGCACTCCGGAGTTGGATCTGATGGCGTCACGTCATAACACCAATCTTCCTCTCTACGGGTCCAGGTCCCGGGATCCCCAGGCGGTGCTAATAGATGCTCTAGCAGCGCCTTGGTCCTTCAATCTGGCCTATGTTTTCCCACCGTTTCCTCTCCTCCCTCGTCTGGTCACCAGAATCAAGCAGGAGAAGGCTTCGGTGATTCTGATAGCGCCTGCGTGGCCACGCAGGACTTGGTATGCAGACCTGGTGGACATGTCATCTGTCCCACCTTGGACTTTGCCAATGAGGCAGGACCTTCTAATACAAGGTCCATTCAAACATCCAAATCTAATTTCTCTGCGTCTGACTGCTTGGAGATTGAACGCTTAATTCTATCAAAGCGTGGTTTCTCTGAGTCGGTTATAGATACTCTGATTCAGGCTAGAAAGCCTGTCACCAGGAAAATCTACCATAAGATATGGCGAAAATATCTTTGTTGGTGTGAATCCAAGGGTTACTCATAGAGTAAGATTAGGATTCCTCGGATATTGTCCTTTCTCCAAGAAGGATTAGAGAGAGGATTGTCAGCTAGTTCTTTAAAAGGACAGATATCTGCTTTGTCTATCCATTTACACAAACGTCTGGCAGAAGTACCAGACGTTCAAGTGTTTACTCAGGCTTTAGTCAGAATCAAGCCTGTTTATAGACCTGTGGCTCCGCCTTGGAGTCTAAATTTAGTTCTTTCAGTTCTTCAGGGGGTTCCGTTTGAACCCTTACATTCCATAGATATTAAGCTTTTATCTTGAAAAGTTTTGTTTTTGGTAGCTATCTCTTCTGCTCGCAGAGTTTCAGAGTTATCTGCCTTACAGTGTGATTCACCTTACCTGATTTTCCATGCAGATAAGGTAGTTTTGCGTACCAAACCCGGTTTTCTTCCTAAGGTTGTGTCTAATAGGAATATTAACCAGGAAATTGTTGTTCCTTCTGTGTCCTAACCCTTCTTCGAAGAAGGAATGTCTGTTACACAATCTTGATGTGGTTTGTGCCTTAAAGTTCTATTTACAAGCAACTAAGGATTTCAGACAAACAACTTCATTGTTTGTTATCTATTCTGGTAAGAGGAGGGGTCAGAAAGCGACTGCTACCTCTCTTTCCTTTTGGCTGAAAAGCATCATCTGTTTGGCCTATGAGACTGCTGGCCAGCAGCCTCCTGAAACAATTACTGCTCATTCTACCAGAGCAGTGGCTTCCACATAGGCTTTTAAAAATGAGGCTTCTGTTGAACAGATTTGCAAGGCAGCGACTTGGTCTTCGCTGCATACTTTTTCCAAATTTTCCAAATTCAATACTTTTGCTTCTTCGGAGGCTATTTTTGGGAGAAAGGTTTTACAAGCAGTGGTGCCTTCCGTTTTAGGTACCTGTCTTGTTCCCTCCCTTCATCCATGTCCTAAAGCTTTGGTATTGGTATCCCACAAGTAAAGGATGAATCCGTAGACTGGATACACCATACAAGAGAAAAACGAATTTATGCTTACCTGATAAATTACTTTCTCTTGTGGTGTATCCAGTCCACGGCCCGCCCTGGCTATTAAGTCAGGTAGATTTTTTGTTTAAACTACAGTCACCGCTGCACCCTATGGTTTCTCCTTTTTCTTCTTAACCTCCGGTCGAATGACTGGGGGGTGGAGCTAGAGGGGGAGCTATATGGACAGCTCTGCTGTGTGCTCTCTTTGCCACTTCCTGTTTTGAAGGAGAATATCCCACAAGTAAAGGATGAATCAGTGGACTGGATACACCACAAGAGAAAGTAATTTATCAGGTAAGCATAAATTCTATTTCTTAATTTTCACTTTCCTGTACCTTTTTAACTCTGCCACCTCTGAGGATTTCCACTGTCTCCTGCAGTTTTGTGTTCCCAGAACATACAAAATTCTACACATTTATTCCAGGGGCTCATCTTTATTTGTTTGTAATTGGCCACATAGGAGGAGTAAGAGAAACACTAGATAAACATACTCAGTAGACTTTTTAAATGTTCTCTCCCTCTTACGGCTGCCAAGGGAAAGTGGTATTAAGGCGTTTCCTCTCAAAGCTGTCCAGACCCCAGTGTCTATTTACTTGCCGTATTGATTTGAAATAGAGCAAGGGCTTTGCTTTTTAAACTTACCTGTACAACTATTGTCTATGTAATAAATATTGGAACCACCTGCAAACATCAAAGTTTTGTATCCATTTGTACTGAGCGCATCACTTGGAGCTTTGCTTGCTCTATACCATGTGAGTAATTCACCTATTGTTCTTAAATGGACATTTTTATATGGTTTAACACTGAAAGTTTCTTTCCACTCTTTTATCTGAATATTTCTCTTGCAAGGTGTATCCAGTCCACGGATTCATCCTTTACTTGTGGGATATTCTCATTCCCTACAGGAAGTAGCAAAGAGAGCACACAGCAAAGCTGTCCATATAGCTCCCCCTCTAGCTCCACCCCCAGTCATTCTCTTTGCTGGCTCTAAGCACTAGGGTCTCTCTCGGGAGTGTAAAGTGAATGTGGTGTTAGAATTGTAGTTTTATTATCTTCAATCAAAAGTTTATTTTTATATGGTACCAGTTTGTACTATTTACTCTCTATCAGAAAAGTGATGATTGTGTTCCACGCAGATAAGGTAGTTTTGCGTACCAAGCCTGGTTTTCTTCCTAAAGTTGTTTCTAACAAGAATATTAACCAGGAAATAGTTGTTCCTTCTCTGTGTCCTAATCCATCTTCGAAGAAGGAACGTCTATTACACAATCTTGATGTAGTTCGTGCTTTAAAGTTCTATTTACAAGCAACTAAGGATTTCAGACAAACCTCTTCCTTGTTTGTTATCTATTCTGGTAAGAGGAGAGGTCAGAAAGCGACTGCTACCTGTCCTTTTGGCTGAAAAGCATCATCCGTTTGGCCTATGAGACTACTGGCCAGCAGCCTCATGAAAGAATTACTGCTCATTCTACCAGAGCAGTGGCTTCCACATGGGCTTTCAAAAATGAGGCTTCTGTTGAACAGATTTGTATGGCAGCGACTTGGTCTTCACTGCATACTTTTGCCAAATTTTACAAATTCGATACTTTTGCTTCTTCTGAGGCTATTTTTGGGAGAGAGGTTTTGCAAGCAGTGGTGCCTTCCGTTTAAGGTACCTGTCTTGTTCCCTCCCTTCATCCGTGTCCTAAAGCATTGGTATTGGTATCCCACAAGTAAAGGATGAATCCGTGGACTGGATACATCTTGTAAGAGAAAACAGAATTTATGCTTACCTGATAAATTACTTTCTCTTGCGGTGTATCCAGTCCACGGCCTGCCCTGGCATTTAAGTCAGGTAAACATTTTTTTGTTTAAACTACAGTCACCACTGCACCCTATGGTTTCTCCTTTTTCTTCCTAACCTTTGGTCGAATGACTGGGGGGTGGAGCTAGAGGGGGAGCTATATGGACAGCTTTGCTGTGTGCTCTCTTTGCTACTTCCTGTAGGGAATGAGAATATCCCACAAGTAAAGGATGAATCCGTGGACTGCATACATCGCAAGAGAAAGTAATTTATCAGGTAAGCATAAATTCTGTTTCTCCAACATTGGTGTGTCCGGTCCACGACGTCATCCTTACTTGTGGGAATATCTCTTCCCCAACAGGAAATGGCAAAGAGTCCCAGCAAAGCTGGCCATATAGTCCCTCCTAGGCTCCGCCCACCCCAGTCATTCTCTTTGCCGTTGCACAGGCAACATCTCCACGGAGATGGTTAAGAGTTTTTTGGTGTTTAAATGTAGTTTTTTATTCTTCTATCAAGTGTTTGTTATTTTAAAATAGTGCTGGTATGTACTATTTACTCTGAAACAGAAAAGGATGAAGATTTCTCTTTGTGAGAGGAAGATGATTTTAGCAGACAGTAACTAAAATCGATTGCTGTTTCCACATAGGACTGTTGAGATGAAGTAACTTCAGTTGGGGGAAACAGTTAGCAGACTTTTCTGCTTAAGGTATGACTAGCCATATTTCTAACAAGACCATGTAATGCTGGAAGGCTGTCATTTCCCTTCATGGGGACCGGTAAGCCATTTTCTTAGTCAAGCAAACAGAATAAAGGGCTTAATATGGGCTATAAAACTGGTAGACACTTTTATGGGCTAAATCGATTGCTTTATTTGGACATTTTATACATGTTTATGCTTATAATTCACATTTATAAACTTGGGGAACGTTTTTTAACGGCAGTCACTATGTTAGACACCTTTTCCAGTCAGGGAGGGCCTTCCCAGTTGTAGTCTGAGCCTCATTTTCGCGCCATTACTGCGCAGTTGTTTTTGAGAGCAAGACATGCAGATACATGTGTGAGGATCTGAAAGTAGCTGGAAAAGTTTCTAGAAGGCGTCATTTGGTATCGTATTCCCCTCTGGGCTTGGTTAGGTCGCAGCAAAGGCTATAGCTGGGACTGTATAGGGGTTAAATTTGTAAACGGCTCCGGTTCCATTATTTTAAGGGTTAAAGCTCTGAAAATTGGTGTGCAATACTCTTAATGCTTTAAGACACACTGGTGGTAATTTTTGAACAATTCCTTCATACTTTTTCACATATAGCAAATATATTTATTTTTACACTTTTATTTAACAAATATGCTTGAAACAGACGTTACCAGGGGGGGGGAAAGAGTAAATCCACGGTTAAGCAACCTCTGGACCAATTGTAAGCTTACAGAATCTAGAGATCCCCACCGGTAATTAGACAAGTAAAATAGGGATGTATTATAGAAGGCTAAAAAAGAATGGGATAAGTCACTTCCATACTTCAAATAAAAAATAGCCAAATTCTATAGCATCCACGTTTAAAAATAAGGGCTAGTGGACTGGGTGTTGCGTGTCAAATCAGTAAATCATACAGGGTAGGGAAGTTAGCATAAAGGTGATTCCATACACACAGGGTAGGTACTTAGGACAAGCATACAAATGTTCAAGCTATGCGCTCAAAGGCGTCCTCCTGCCTGCGTACTGCTCTGATTGAACAGAGTCAGCCGATTTCTGGCTAAAATCCCTATCAGATAGAGCTAGTTCACATACACACAAGTCATTCTCGTATGCGCTCTGGATGTATTATATTCAATACAAAATGTCACCATAAATATCTCTCAGTTACGTTCAAACCGATACATTCAATTCAACATCAAAGGTTACTATGTAGCTTATAGCGTAATGGCGTATAGAGCTTAACAGAAATGTAGCTGTTTGTAACTAGGCAATTAAGCTTATTCTTAGATGACAGTTATAAATATTATAACAACCCTCCTATAGTGGCAGTTGGAGTGAGAAGACTATAGCAATATAAATATAAGGTCACAGCGGTATAAAGTTAGAGAATTTTCAAAAAACCGCTACTTCTATTTTAGGTATGTGACTAGCTTGCACGCTTATTCCACCCTATGCCCTGACGAAGTCACGTTCTGTGACGGAAACGCGTCGGTGGGCGTGGCCTTGGGTGGAATAAGCGTGCGAGCTAGTCACATACCTAAAATAGAAGTAGCGGTTTTTTGAAAATTCTCTAACTTTATACCGCTGTGACCTTATATTTATATTGCTTTAGTCTTGTCACTCCAACTGCCACTATAGGAGGGTTGTTATAATATTTATAACTGTCATCTAAGAATAAGCTTAATTGCCTAGTTACAAACAGCTACATTTCTGTTAAGCTCTATACGCCATTACGCTATAAGCTACATAGTAACCTTTGATGTTGAATTGAATGTATCGGTTTGAACGTAACTGAGAGATATTTATGGTGACATTTTGTATTGAATATAATACTTCCAGAGCGCATATGAGAATGACTTGTGTGTATGTGAACTAGCTCTATCTGATAGGGATTTTAGCCAGAAATCGGCTGACTCTGTTCAATCAGAGCAGTACGCAGGCAGGAGGACGCCTTTGAGCGCATAGCTTGTACATTTGTATGCTTGTCCTAAGTACCTACCCTGTGTGTATGGAATCACCTTTATGCTAACTTCCCTACCCTGTATGATTTACTGATTTGACACGCAACACCCAGTCCACTAGCCCTTATTTTTAAACATGGATGCTATAGAATTTGGCTATTTTTTATTTGAAGTATGGAAGTGACTTATCCCATTCTTTTTTAGCCTTCTATAATACATCCCTATTTTACTTGTCTAATTACCGGTGGGGATCTCTAGAATCTGTAAGCTTACAATTGGTCCAGAGGTTGCTTAACCGTGGATTTACTCTTTCCCCCCCCCCCCCTGGTAACGTCTGTTTCAAGCATATTTGTTAAATAAAATAAAAGTGTAAAAATAAATATATTTGCTATTTGATTTAACTAGTGTATAATTCTACACTTGACTTCAATGTCACAAACCCCCTTAGGTTCCCTAACCTTACCACTACTTTTTCACATATTCAGTAATAAAGTGTTTCTGTTTAAAATTTAAAGAGACAGTAACAGTTTTGTTTTAAAACGTTTTTTTGTGCTTTATTGACAAGTTTAAGCCTGTTTAACATGTCTGTGCCTTCGGATAAGCTATGTTCTATATGTATGAAAGCCAATGTGTCTCCCCATTGAAATTTGTGTGATAATTGTGCCATAGCGTCCAAACAAAGTAAGGACAGTACTGCCACAGATAATGAAATTGCCCAAGATGATTCCTCAGATGAGGGGAGTAGACATGATACTACATCATCTCCTACTGTGTCTACACCAGTTTTGCCCACGCAGGAGGCCCCTAGTACATCTAGCCCGCCAATGCTTATTACCATGCAACAATTGACGGCTGTAATAGATAACTCCATAGCAAATATTTTATCCAAAATGCCTACATATCAGAGAAAGCGCGATTGCTCTGTTTTAAACACTGAAGAGCAGGAGGGCTCTGATGATAATTGTTCTGTCATACCCTTACACCAATGTGAAGTGGCCATGAGGAGGGAGGTTTTGTCAGATGGGGAAATTTCAGATTCAGGAAAAATTTCTCAACAAGCTGAACCTGATGTTGTGACATTTAAATTTAAATTAGAACTTCTCCGCGCACTGCTTAAGGAGGTGTTATCTACTCTGGATGATTGTGACAACTTGGTCATTCCAGAGAAATTATGCAAGATGGACAAGTTCCTAGAGGTTCCGGTGCACCCCGACTCTTTTCCTATACCCAAGCGGGTGGCGGACATAGTGAATAAGGAGTGGGAAAAGCCCGGCATACCTTTTGTTCCCCCCCCCCCTATATTTAAGAAATTATTTCCTATGGTCGACCCCAGAAAGGACTTATGGCAGACAGTCCCTAAGGTCGAGGGGGCAGTTTCTACTCTAAACAAGCGCACTACTATTCCTATCGAGGATAGTTGTGCTTTCAAAGATCCTATGGATAAAAAATTGGAAGGTTTGCTTAAAAAGATTTTTATAGAGCAAGGTTACCTTCTACAACCCATTCGTGCATTGTTCCTGTCACTACAGCAGCGTGGTTCTGGTTCGAAGAACTAGAAAAGTCGCTCAGTAGAGAGACTCCATATGAGGAGGTTATGGACAGAGTTCACGCACTTAAGTTGGCTAACTCTTTTTTATTTTAGATGCCGCTTTGCAATTAGCTAGATTAGCGGCGAAAAATTCAGGGTTTGCAATTGTGGCGCGCAGAGCGCTTTGGCTAAAGTCTTGGTCAGCGGGTGTGTCATCCAAGACAAAATTGCTTAACATCCCTTTCAAAGGTAAAACTCTCTTTGGACCAGAATTGAAAGAGATTATCTCACACATCACTGGGGGAAAGGGCCACGCCCTTCCACAAGATAGGCCTTTCAAGGCCAAGAATAAGTATAATTTTCGTTCCTTTCGCAATTTCAGGAACGGACCGGCCTCTAATTCTGCATCCTCTAAGCAAGAGGGTAATGCCTCACAACCCAAACCAGCCTGGAAACCGATGCAAGGCTGGAACAAGGGTAAGCAGGCCAAGAAGCCTGCTGCTGCTAACAAAACAGCATGAAGGAGTAGCCCCCGATCCGGGACCGGATCTAGTGGGGGGCAGACTCTCTCTCTTTGCTCAGGCTTGGGCAAGATATGTTCAGGATCCCTGGGCACTAGAAATAGTTTCTCAGGGTTATCTTCTGGAATTCAGGGAACTACCCCCAAGGGGAAGGTTCCACATGTCTCACTTATCCTTAAACCAAATAAAGAGACAGGCGTTCTTACATTGTGTAGAAGACCTGTTAAAGATGGGAGTGATACACCCAGTTCCAATAAAGGAACAAGGAATGGGATTTTATTCAAATCTGTTCGTAGTTCCCAAAAAAGAGGGAACTTTCAGACCAATTTTGGATTTGAAGATCCTAAACAAATTTCGCAGGGTACCATCATTCAAGATGGAAACCATTCGAACGATTCTACCCACTATCCAATTTATGACTACCGTGGATCTAAAGGATGCGTACCTACATATTCCTATCCACAAAGAACATCATCAGTTCCTAAGGTTCGCCTTTCTGGACAAACATTACCAGTTTGTGGCCCTCCCATTCGGGTTAGCCACTGCTCCAAGGATTTTCACAAAGGTACTAGGGTCCCTTCTAGCGGTTCTAAGACCGAGGGGCATTGCAGTAGTACCATACTTGGACGACATTCTAATACAAGCGTCGTCCCTGTCAACAGCAAAGGCTCATACAGACATCGTTCTGGCCTTTCTCAGATCACACGGATGGAAGGTGAACATAGAAAAAAGTTCTCTGTCTCCGTCAACAAGAGTTCCCTTCTTGGGAACAATAATAGATTCCTTAGAAATGAGGATTTTTCAGACAGAGGTCAGAAAGTCAAAACTTCTAAGCACTTGTCAAGTTCTTCATTCTGTTCCACGTCCTTCCATAGCGCAGTGCATGGAAGTAGTAGGGTTGATGGTTGCAGCAATGGACATAGTTCCTTTTGCACGAATTCATCTAAGACCATTACAACTGTGCATGCTCAAACAGTGGAATGGGGACTATACAGACTTGTCTCCAGTGATTCAAGTAGATCAGAAGACCAGAGATTCACTCCGTTGGTGGCTGACCCTGGACCATCTATCCCAGGGAATGAGCTTCCGCAGACCAGAGTGGGTCATTGTCACAACCGACGCCAGTCTAGTGGGCTGGGGCGCGGTCTGGGAATCCCTGAAAGCTCAGGGACTATGGTCTCGGGAAGAGTCTCTTCTCCCGATAAACATTCTGGAACTAAGAGCGATCTTCAATGCTCTCAGAGCTTGGCCTCAGCTAGCAAAGGCCAGATTCATAAGATTCCAATCAGACAACATGACGACCGTTGCGTATATCAATCATCAGGGGGGAACAAGGAGTTCCCTGGCGATGAAAGAAGTGACCAAAATAATTCAATGGGCGGAGGATCACTCCTGCCACCTATCTGCGAGCCACATCCCAGGTGTGGAAAACTGGGAAGCGGATTATCTGAGTCGTCAGACATTCCATCCGGGGGAGTGGGAACTCCACCCGGAGATCTTTGCCCAACTAACTCAATTATGGGGCATTCCAGACATGGATCTGATGGCGTCTCGTCAGAACTTCAAGGTTCCTTGCTACGGTCCAGATCCAGGGATCCCAAGGCGACTCTAGTAGATGCACTAGTAGCACCTTGGACCTTCAACCTAGCTTATGTATTTCCACCATTTCCTCTCATTCCCAGGCTGGTAGCCAGGATCAAACAGGAGAGGGCCTCGGTGATCTTGATAGCTCCTGCGTGGCCACGCAGGACTTGGTATGCAGACCTGGTGAATATGTCATCGGTTCCACCATGGAAGTTACCTTTGAGACAGGACCTTCTTGTTCAGGGTCCATTCGAACATCCAAATCTGGTCTCCCTCCAGCTGACGGCTTGGAGATTGAACGCTTGATTCTATCAAAGCGTGGGTTTTCAGATTCTGTGATAGATACTCTGGTTCAGGCCAGAAAACCGGTAACTAGAAAGATTTACAATAAAATATGGAAAAGATATATCTGTTGGTGTGAATCCAAAGGATTCCCATGGAATAAGATAAAAATTCCTAAGATTCTCTCCTTTCTACAAGAAGGTTTGGAGAAAGGATTATCTGCAAGTTCTCTAAAGGGACAGATCTCTGCTTTATCTGTCTTACTACACAAAAGACTGGCAGCTGTGCCAGATGTTCAAGCATTTGTTCAGGCTCTGGTTAGGATCAAGCCTGTTTACAGACCTTTGACTCCTCCCTGGAGTCTAAATCTAGTTCTTTCAGTTCTTCAAGGGGTTCCATTTGAACCTTTACATTCCATAGATATTAAGTTACTATCTTGGAAAGTTTTGTTTTTGGTTGCTATTTCTTCTGCTAGAAGAGTTTCAGAGTTATCTGCTCTGCAGTGTTCTCCGCCCTATCTGGTGTTCCATGCAGATAAGGTGGTTTTGCGTACTAAGGCTGGTTTTCTTCCAAAGGTTGTTTCTAACAAGAATATTAACCAGGAGATAGTTGTACCTTCTTTATGTCCGAATCCAGTTTCAAAGAAGGAACGTTTGTTACACAATTTGGACGTAGTCCGTGCTCTAAAATTCTATTTAGAGGCTACAAAAAATTTCAGAGAAACATCTTCTTTGTTTGTTGTCTATTCTGCTAAAAGGAGAGGTCAAAAAGCGACTTCTACCTCTCTTTCCTTTTGGCTTAAAAGCATCATCCGATTGGCTTATGAGACTGCCGGACGGCAGCCTCCTGAAAGAATCACCGCTCACTCCACTAGGGCTGTGGCTTCCACATGGGCCTTCAAGAACGAGGCTTCTGTTGACCAGATATGTAAGGCAGCGACTTGGTCTTCACTGCACACTTTTGCCAAATTTTACAAATTTGATACTTTTGCTTCTTCGGAGGCTATTTTTGGGAGAAAGGTTTTGCAAGCCGTGGTGCCTTCCGTTTAGGTAACCTGATTTGCTCCATCCCTTCATCCGTGTCCTAAAGCTTTGGTATTGGTTCCCACAAGTAATGATGACGCCGTGGACCGGACACACCAATGTTGGAGAAAACAGAATTTATGCTTACCTGATAAATTACTTTCTCCAACGGTGTGTCCGATCCACGGCCCGCCCTGGTTTTTTAATCAGGTCTGATGAATTATTTTCTCTAACTACAGTCACCACGGTACCATATGGTTTCTCCTATATTTTTCCTCCTGTCCGTCGGTCGAATGACTGGGGTGGGCGGAGCCTAGGAGGGACTATATGGCCAGCTTTGCTGGGACTGTTTGCCATTTCCTGTTGGGGAAGAGATATTTCCCACAAGTAAGGATGACGCCGTGGACCGGACACACCGTTGGAGAAAGTAATTTATCAGGTAAGCATAAATTCTTTTTTTTTCAAAACAATCCATCTTCTTTTTCAATAATGCACGGTTATGCATGGTATAGTGTTTTTTTTTTTTTTAATGGTTTTATTGTACACAGTTATATATCATTACTATTTTAACTTTATAATTTTTGGGTTTCATGTCCCTTGTGACTTGGTAAATATAAAATGCCCCCTATGCAGTACTAATATGGTCATAAAACAAGTTACTGTGCATGCACTACTATGTATGTTGCTGGTACCTACAAGGGTACAAAACAAAACTTTTTATGTGTTACTGGCAGTCTTGGGGGTGTTAAATAGCTGCTCTATTTGTACTCCTGACAGTCAAGGGGGTCAAATCACTACTGTGTACATGTGTTACTGGCAGACAAATTGGATGAGTTGATTTTTATATTGCCTGCAGCCATTGAAATAAATGACTATTTCCTTCTAAAGGGGAGGAGAGTCCATGGCTTCATTCATTACTATTGGGAATTAAGAACCTGGCCACCAGGAGGAGGCAAAGACACCCCAGCCAAAGACTTAAATGCCTTCCCCACTTCCCTCATCCCCCAGTCATTCTTTGCCTTTCGTCACAGGTGGATGGCAGAGGAGTGCTGGAGTTTCGGAGTAGTCTCTTATGGAAGGTAGTACTCTTCGCAGTGGGACTGGAGTTTTAAGTAGTCCTGTCAGCCTCTCAGTGAGAGCATGGGCGAAAGTTAGATTCCGGAGATGCAGGGAGAGTCTATCTGCGAAACCATTCTGACTCATATTAACAGCTCCATAAGCAGTCAGCGTTGAGTTTTGCTGCCTGCTTTCTTCACTCAAGCGATGGAGGACTCTGACACGTTGGATGGCTCTCCTTCCTTAATATAGTCTCATTCCTGTGTTTATTGTGAGGAGGTTCTGATAGATCAGCCTGCTCAACTATGTTCCATATGCTTTGATAAAGTTACAACTTCTAAATGTAAACGGATGTCTAGTACTACTGAGCCGTCCACCTCTGAGGGTTCTTCGTCCCGGGAGGTGCGTTCCCTACATTCATCTCCAATTGCACATGCAGCACCTCGGGGTCCAACCGTTACTCCTTCGGGAGAGATTTGTTGGCCGTCAGACTTTGCGGACCAACTAGAATCGGCGGTTTCAAAGTGATCCATGCCTTACCACGTTCTGCTAAGCGCAATTGTAGGGTTTATCATAGCGGCCCGGCCCAGGGTTTGTCCTCGCCGATGGGAGATCGAGAGGCTCTATACGATGACGAGGCCCACTCCGACTCTTCGGAGGAGGTCCCTTCTGGGTCTGAGTCCGTGTAGTCTAAACCTCCGGCGGTGGAGGCGCCTGGTTATAGGTTTAGGATGGAGAATTTGCTCTTTCTGCTACGGCAGGTGCTTGCTACTCTAGAGGTTCTGGAATCTAAGATACCGGAGGAAACTGCGATTCCTAAACTTGACAAGGTATAAGAGGACAGGGTAGTACCTCAGTCTTTCCTGGTTCCCGTTAAGATGGCTAATATTAGGAATGAATGGGAGCGATTAGGTTCTTCCTTTTTCCCTTCTTCCTTTAAAAAACTGTTCCCCGTTCCGGACTCTCAGCTTGAGCTGTGGGGGACCATCCCTAAGGTGGATGGGGCTATCTCTACGCTCGCAAAGCAGACGACTATTCCCTTCGAGGATAGTTTGTTTAAGGAGCCCATGGATAAAAAAACTGGAAAACAAGTTGAGAAAGATGTTTCAGCACACAGGGATTGTTTTTCAGCCAGCAGCGTCCGTTGCGGCGGTCGCTGGAGCTGCGACATATTGGTGTGAATCCTTGTGAGAAATGGTCGAGTGGGAGACATCCATCGACGAGATACAGGAGAAGATTAAGGCGCTGAAGATCGCCAATTCTTTCATTTGTGATGTCAATATGCAAATTTGCCTGAATGCTAAGGTGTCAGTTTTTTTTGTTTTTGCGTGCAGGGCTCTGTGGCTAATATCTTGGTTGGCGGACATGACCTCTAAGGCGAGGCTGTTGTTGTCCTTGCCATTTCAAGGAAAGATCCTGTTCGGTCCAGGATTGGATTTGATTATATCCACGGTTACGGGAGGCAAGGGAACTTTCCTACCGCAGGATAAGAAGGCTAAGCCTAAGGGATCTATTTTTCGTCCCTTTCGTGCGGACAAGGCCCAGCGACCCACCGCAAAAGCGGACCAGTCCAAGGGATCTTGGAAGCCGGCTTAATCTTGAAACAAGTCTAAGTAGAGCAAGAAGCCCGCCAAGACGAAATTGGCATGAAGGGGCGGCCCCCGAGCGGTCTCCGAATCACATAGAGTGCAGATTATCTCTATTCTCATACACATGGTTGCAGGACTTCAGGACCCTTGGGTTCTAGAAGTGGTCGAGCAGGGTTACAGGATAGGGTTCAGATTCCATCCGCCCGAGGGCAGATTCCTTCTGTCAAACCTGTCTTCAAGACCAGAGAAGAGAGAGGCCTTTTTTGTGTGTGAGAGATCTCGCCTCTCTCGGGGTTATCGTACCAGTACCTCTAGCAGAAAGGGATCTAGGATACTATTCCAACCTTTTTGTGGTTCCAAAGAAGGAGGGCACGTTCCGCCCGATTCTGGACCGAAAGTGTTTTGAACAAGTTTCTGAGTGTTCCATCATTCAAAATGGAAATAATCAGATCTATTCTGTCCCTAGTTCAAAAGGGACAGTTCATGACGACTATAGACTTGAAGGACGCTTACCTTCATGTGCCAATCCACGGGGACCACTTCAGGTTCCTAAGATTCGCATTTCTGGACCAACACTTCCAGTTTGTGGCCCTTCCTTTTGGTCTGGCCACTGCCCAGAGAGTCTTCACAAAGGTTCCCGGGGCACTGCTTGCAGTAGCCAGATCCAGGGGCATTGCGGTGGCACCTTACCTGGACAACATCCTGGTTCAGGCGCCGTTGCTCGGCCTCGCAGAGGATCATTTGAGGGCTCTTCTTCTTCTGCTCCAATTTCACGGTTGGCAGATCAACTCAGGAAAGAGTTCCCTGTTTCTCAGCAACAGGGTGAAGTTCCTGGGCACGATAATAGACTCTCTGTCCATGAAGATATTTCCCACAGATCAGCAGCGCAGGAAGCTTGCGTCCACCTGTCTTGCCCTTCAGTCCTCCTTAAGCCCATCAGTGGCTCAATGTATTGAGATGATAGGTCTCATGGTGTCGAGCATAGATGTCATCCCATTCACCAGGTTACACCTCAGACATCTTTTATTGGGATTGTTGAGACAGTGGAACGGCGATCATTCAGATCTCACAGCTGATATCCTGGATGCTCGGACTCGGAACTCCCTCTCTTGGTGGATTCGTCCGGAGCAGCTGTCCATGGGCTTATCCTTCTTGAGACCGTTTTGGGAGATTGTGTCCATGGACGCCAGTCTGTTGGGATGGGTAGCTGTTTGGGGTGCCATGATGGCACAAGGAAGGTGGTCCATTGAGGAGTCTCACCTCTCCTTCCGATCAACATCCTAGAACTACGAACAATCTACAATGCTCTGAAGGCATGGCCTTCTCTGGGGTCGGTCAGTTTCATCAGATTCCAGACCAACAACATTACCTCGGTGGCTTATGCCAGCCATCAGGGGGGTAGGAGGAGCTCCCTCGCAATGAGGGAGGTGTCTTGGATTCTGGAGTGGGCGGAGTCCCACGACTGCTCGCTCTCAGCGATTCACATTCCGGGTGTGGACAACTGGGAAGCAGACAGTCCTTCCATCCGGGGAATGGTCTCTTCACCCTGAAGTGTTTGCGGAGATTTGTCACGGATGGGCAACGCCGGAGATAGATCTCATGGCGTCCAGACTCAATTGCAAACTACCTCGATACGGGTCGAGGTCCAGGGATCCCCAGGCAGAGCTGATAGAGGCCTTAGTGGTTCCTTGGGGATTTAGCCTAGCTTACATTTTTCCTCCGTTACCACTTCTACCTCGCATAGTGGCACGCATCAAACAGGAGCGGGCCTAGGCCATTCTGATTGGTCCTTCAAGGACGTGGTTTGCGGATCTCGTGGGGATGTCATCCTCTCTGCCGTGGAGGTTACCCTGTTGCAGGGATCTGCTTTCACAGGGCCCCTTTCAGCATCAAAATCTAGATTCTCTGAGGCTGACTGCTTGGTGATTGAACGCCTAGTCTTAGCCACGAGAGGCTTTTCTGAAAGTGTGATTGATACTCTTAAATCAGGCAAGGAAGCCAGTCACTCGTCGCATCTACCATAAGGTGTGGAGGACTTACTTGTCCTGGTGTGAGAAGCATGGATATCCTTGGCATAAGGTGAAGGTATCCAGGATTCTTTCCTTTCTCCAAGATGGTTTGGAAAAGGGTCTTGCCGCTAGTTCCTCTTAAAGGGAAAGATTTCGGCATTATCAGTGTTGTTGCATAGGAGGCTCACTGAGCTCCCTGACATTCAATCTTTTGTTCAGGCTCTGTCCAGAATCAGGCCTGTCTTTAGACAGTCGGCTCCGCCTTGGAGCTTAAACTTAGGGCTAGATTGCTGAGGCGTACAGGGGCATGTATACGCGCCCCTGTACGCCTCAGCTCGCCTGTGGCGGGGCAAAATTACCCGTAGGTAATCAACATTGCACACGAACGCAATTTTGCGCTCGCGTGCAATCCCGCCCCCTGCCCGCGCACAGCCAATCACGTGCGGGCAGGAGCTGTCAATCTCCTCGGTCGGACTCGACCGCAGAGATTGAATTTCGCCACCTTAGAGGTGGCGAAGAGCTTAGGGAAACAGCGGTCTGGTGACCACTGCTTGATAAATTACGGCAAGCAAGTTCTTATGAGAACTTGCAGCCGTAGGGGCTTGATAAATCGAGCCCTTAGTCCTTAATGTCTATGGAATGCATAGGTTCAAACAGAATCATCTGCAAAACCTTAAGAGTCTGTCCTGGAAGGTTCTCTTCCTGTTGGCTATTGCATCGGCACGCAGAGTATCTAAACTAGCTGCCTTGCAATGTGATCCTCCTTATCTGGTGTTTCATGCGGATAAGGCTGTACTTCACACTGGGTTGTTTTTTTTTTTTTCTCCCAAGGTAGTGTTAAACCGTAACATTAATCAGGAAATAGTTGTTCCTTCTTTGTGTCCTAACCCTTCTTCTTCAAAGGAGGGGTTACTTCCTAACCTGGATGTGGTTCGTGCCTTGAAGTTCTATCTTCAGGCTACCAAGGATTTCAGACAGTCTACATCTCTTTGTGGTGTATCCTGGGAAGCGCAAGGGGCAAAGGGCCTCTGCTACTTTGTCTTTTTGGTTGAGGAGCTTGATTCACTTGGCTTATGAGACAGCAGAACATAAGCCTCCTCATAGGATCATGGCTCATTCAATTTGAGCTGTTGCTTCGTCTTGGGCTTTCAAGAATGAGGCCTCTATGGAGCAAATTTGTAATGTGGCTACCTGGTCCTCCCTACACACTTTTTTACAAACTTTTACAAATTTGATGTTTTTGCTTCTGCAGAAGCTGTTTTTGGGAGAGGTTTTGCAGGCTGTGGTGCCCTCAGATTAGGGTCTGCCTTTTACCCTCCCGGTTTTATTCAGTGTCCTCTAGAGCTTGGGTATAGGTTCCCAATAGTAATGAATGAAGCCATGGACTCTCCTCCCCTTTAGATGGAAAACATAAATTATGCTTACCTGATCATTTAATTTCCATCGAGGGGAGGAGAGTCCACGGCTCCCGCCCGTATCTCCGTTGGGCAGCCCTAAATGTATTCATTTTCTGGCACCTCTTTTACCCTGATATTTCTCCTACTGTTCCTGGTTCCCTCGGCAGAATGACGGGGATGAGGTAAGTGGGGGAGGTATTTAAGCCTTTGGCTGGGGTGTCTTTGCCGCCTCCTGGTGGCCAGGTTCTTAATTCCCAATAGTAATGAATGAAGCCGTGGACTCTCCTCCCCTCGATGGAAATGAAATTACCAGGTAAGCATAATTTATGTTTTTAGTTTTGGAAATATGCATGGTAAGGTCAAGGGTCAGTCAAAGGAAGAGCTTTTTAAGAGCTTTTGTGTGATCCCAACTGCAAACCAGCTCCAGTCACCCACAGGTTTCCAGTATTTATGTAAATGGAAACTGGCAACCCTATTTAAAAATATTGTTATACAAGTATATTAAAAATATATTTTCTGCTGACTGTATTTCTATGTTCAGTGTGTGTTGCAGGGATCATGTATAAGGTTTGTTGTTTCAATGAAAGCATAATGGGCTGTGGGTAATGTGTAGCATGCCCAATGTATCAGGTTTAGCTGTTATTTAGGGGGGCTCCATCTTTTCTGAGGCCTTGCTGAACCATGTAGCTGCCATAAAGGTCTGCAGGGATCAAGTATCTGGTCTAAAGTCTCATTAAATCATGTAGATGCACAGGAAAAATTTCAGAGACCAGATATGTGTGTTTGTAGACATATATTGGTGTACATGCCCATACACACTCTCATCTTGTTGTGAGCTCTAAGCAATTTGTAATTTACCTAGCAAAAGGTGGCTGAAGGGGGACTGAACATCTGGTCTGATGTGGCACATACCCTATCTAAAGTGCTTCAGGGAAATATGCGTCTAGGTTTGGTATCTAATGTGGTACATTTCTGGCCTATGAGGAGAGCAGGGGGTCGTGTATCTGGCCTGGTGCATGCGGTTTGACTTAATATATACTATAGTATAAATGGAGGTGTAAGAGTGCCATGCGTTTGGTCCTGGGGTCTGATGTTGCATACTTTCAGCATCAGAGGGTGCATGGTTATTGGTCTGGTTGTAGTCAAATGTGGCATATACCTGGCATAATAGATACAGGAGGGCAATGCATCAGGTCAGTGGTCTGCTGTGGTGTATATTTGGCATAATGGGAGGCAGGCGGCTATGTATCCTGTGGTCTGATCTGATCTGATGCACTGTGGTTTACAATGGTAGAGGCTAGGGATGCACCGAAATTTCGGCCACAGAAAGTTTCGGCCAAAAATTGCATTTTTGGTTATTTCGTTTTTCGTTTTTTTTGCCTGTTATTTTCGGTAAAATTATTGTGTAGCATTTTTCAAATTTGATGCCAGCCTAGAGCTGCTGTTTGAGTTCATTACTTGACTTACTGTTTTGCATATAATAATACTTTTGTAGGACTATACTTTATTTTGATAATTGGTAAAAAAAAAAACAAAAAACGGTTAAATCTGATTCTGTTACACAGAACTAAATAAAGAATAATACTAGCGAAGCACCAAAATTTGGTCTGCCGAATATGTTAAACTCCAATTTCGGCCCAAAGAGGACCAAAATGGCTAAAATGTACTGCCCTCCCCTGTTCTATTGAGTTACATGCCTATCCTTAGCATAAGGTGAGCAGCACAGCGCTGGCATTATACACAAAGCACACACATAAGTACCATGACATTATGATATTTAAAAAACAGCAGTGCCCTTTTTTTTTAAGAAGGAAACCAAAGTTCTGAATACAGTATTCAAAGGAGGATAAGTAACGTTTATAAACACTTGATATTATCAGACACAGCCCTAAGCACACACAGTGAATATGTATAAGCCTTATATACAGTGCTCATACATCAGCCTTTTGTGCGTAGACATTCTATTCGCCTGAGGCAAATATGCGTGCACACTATATATGTATAAGCCCCAAGCTCGCGCACAGTTGGTACAAATTAGCACCCACCAGACAGTGTATACAAAAAAGCACAGTAACTTTCTATAACCACCTTGCACGTAAGGTCGTAGCTAAGTCTGGTGGTCCTGGTGATAGGCAGACTTCCATTTGGGGCTCCGGACATATAATCTGACGGGTCAGTGTGAGACCCGAACCAGGAACTAGGCGGAGATAATATGGGTCGATCAGGTGCAGCCCCTTTCATCGCACAGATAACTACACCCAAAAACAAAACGCATGTCCACCTCGTATTGTTGTCTGGCTATAACAACGCTCTCCCTTGTAGAGCTTCACCAGTTTCACTGCAGATTACACCCTACGGTACAAGTGACCACGCCCATTTGTTGGAGCTTTCCCGCCTACAATCTCTCTCAGCTACACACACACACTGTAGTTAAAAAAAAAAACAAAAAAAAAACAATTTCGGTTTCGTTTCGGCCAGGGGCATCCTGAATTTTTGGTATTGGTTTCAGTCCATAATTTTCATTTCGGTGCATCCCTAGTAGAGGCATAAAGCGAACAGCTATTTAGATTGGGATCTACTGTATTGCATCTGTTGCTCATGATAGTTAGCAAATACAAGTTGTGTGTATGTGTATATAAGATTATAACATTTTATTTCTATAGCTGGCATTGAAATTCTAATTTTAAACAACCTTGCTTTATGACTTCCCATGAATTTTTATGTACATTTTGAAAGGGGAGAAATGTATTTAAAATTTAGGAGGAAATGAAACCATTGAGCCAATGACAAACTTCCTAGGACCCAGACAACGGTGTTTGTGTAATAGATATATTTAGAATAATGAAAAAAGTTATAAGACAGACATAAAACTCCAGGGTCCTTGGATTTGGAGACCCCTGCATGAAAAATATTTAGTTTATGCAAATAAATATATGGGGCTATTTTTTTATTTTTTTTTTATTTTGTGGGTTAAGAGGGGACTGGCATGTTAGTTTTGCCTAAGGCCTCACTAAGTCTAGAGCCGTCACTGGTCTGGAAGAACATGCAGTTTGTGCTAACA
Source organism: Bombina bombina (assembly GCF_027579735.1). Taxonomy (NCBI): domain Eukaryota; kingdom Metazoa; phylum Chordata; class Amphibia; order Anura; family Bombinatoridae; genus Bombina; species Bombina bombina. The sequence goes on along the minus strand of NC_069502.1, from coordinate 429,753,142 downwards.
AAATGAGTTTTAATAAAAAAAATTCAAAACCCCCCCCCCACAGATCTTTTGTGATGCAGTGCTTACTTGCTGAAATATGCATAATAAACTTTACATTAAAATGAAGTTTAACTGTTTTGTAAAGATGGTCCATATAAAATGTGCACATTTTTTTTAATGTGTATTAGCTGATTGATGTTTTTCACATCTGAGCCACATGTCCTTGTCACCGAGTATCCAGTTTTGTTTTTTGCTTGATTTGCAAAGCTGGATTGCTAATTTTATTAACATGCTGTGTACGAACATTTCTCTTGTTAAGTGTATCCAGTCCACGGATCATCCATTACTTGTGGGATATTCTCCTTCCCAACAGGAAGTTGCAAGAGGATCACCCACAGCAGAGCTGCTATATAGCTCCTCCCCTCACTGCCATATCCAGTCATTCTCTTGCAACTCTCAACTAAGATGGAGGTCGTAAGAGGACTGTGGTGTTTTATACTTAGTTTATTTCTTCAATCAAAAGTTTGTTATTTTTAAATGGTACCGGAGTGTACTGTTTATCTCAGGCAGTATTTAGAAGAAGAATCTGCCTGCGTTTTCTATGATCTTACCAGAAGTAACTAAGATCCTTTGCTGTTCTCACATATTCTGAGGAGTGAGGTAACTTCAGAGAGGGAATGGCGTGCAGGTTTTCCTGCAATAAGGTATGTGCAGTTAATATTTTTCTAGGTATGGAATTTGCTAGAAAATGCTGCTGATACCAAAGTAATGTAAGTAAAGCCTTAAATGCAGTGATAGCGACTGGTATCAGGCTAATTAATAGAGATACATACTCTTATAAAAGTGTATTTTAAAACATTTGATGGCATATTTAATCGTTTTTTACATATGTTTGGTGATAAAACTTATTGGGGCCTAGTTTTTTCCACATGGCTGGCTTGAATTTTGCCTAGAAACAGTTCCCTGAGGCTTCCCACTGTTGTAATATGAGTGGGAGGGACCTATTTTGGCGTTTTTTTGCACAGCAAAAATTACAGACACAGACATCCAGCTTCTTCCTGCATGATCCAGGACTTCTCTGAAGGGCTCAAAAGGCTTCAAAAGTCGTATTGAGGGAGGTAAAAAGCCACAGTAGAGCGTTTTTGTCATTTGTTATTCCGTTTTTGGTATTAAGGGGTTAATCATCCATTTACAAGTGGGTGCAATGCTCTGCTAACTTATTACATACACTGTAAAAATTTAGTTAGTGTAACTGCATTTTTTCACTGATATTTCAAAATTTGGGAAAATTTGTGTTTCTTAAAAGCGCAGTAACGTTTTTTATATTGCTTGTAAACTTGTTTTAAAGTGTTTTCCAAGCTTGCTAGTCTCATTGCTAGTCTGTTTAAACATGTCTGACACAGAGGAACCTACTTGTTCATTATGTTTGAAAGCCATGGTGGAGCCCCATAAGAGAATGTGTACTAAATGTATTGATTTCACCTTAAACAGTAAAGATCAGTCTTTATCTATAAAAGAATTATCACCAGAGGGTTCTGTCGAGGGGGAAGTTATGACGACTAACTCTCCCCACGTGTCAGACCCTTCGCCTCCCGCTCAGGGGACGCACGCTAATATGGCGCCAATTACATCAGGGACGCCCATAGCGATTACCTTGCAGGACATGGCTGCAATCATGAATAATACCCTGTCAGAGGTATTATCTAGATTGCCTGAATTGAGAGGCAAGCGCGATAGCTCTGGGGTTAGAAGAGATACAGAGCACGCAAATGCTGTTAGAGCCATGTCTGATACTGTGTCACAGTATGCAGAACATGAGGACGGAGAGCTTCAGTCTGTGGGTGACATCTCTGACTCGGGGAAACCTGATTCAGAGATTTCTAATTTTAAATTTAAGCTTGAGAACCTCCGTGTATTGCTTGGGGAGGTATTAGCTGCTCTGAATGACTGTAACACAGTTGCAATTCCAGAGAAATTGTGTAGGCTGGATAGGTACTATGCGGTGCCGGTGTGTACTGATGTTTTTCCTATACCTAAAATGCTTACAGAAATTATTAGCAAGGTGTGGGATAGACCCGGTGTGCCCTTTTCCCCACCTCCTATATTTAGAAAAATGTTTCCAATAGACGCCACTACACGGGACTTATGGCAGACGGTCCCTAAGGTGGAGGGAGCAGTTTCTACTTTAGCAAAGCGTACCACTATCCCGGTTGAGGACAGTTGTGCTTTTTCAGATCCAATGGATAAAAAATTGGAGGGTTACCTTAAGAAAATGTTTATTCAACAAGGTTTTATTTTACAGCCCCTTGCATGCATTGCGCCTGTCACTGCTGCGGCGGCATTCTGGTTTGAGGCCCTGGAAGAGGCCATCCAGACAGCTCCATTGAATGAAATTATTGACAAGCTTAGAACGCTTAAGCTAGCTAACTCATTTGTTTCTGATGCCATTGTTCATTTGACAAAACTAACGGCTAAGAATTCCGGATTCGCCATCCAGGCGCGTAGGGCACTATGGCTTAAATCCTGGTCAGCTGACGTGACTTCAAAGTCTAAATTACTCAACATTCCTTTCAAGGGGCAGACCTTATTCGGGCCTGGCTTGAAGGAAATTATTGCTGACATTACTGGAGGCAAGGGTCATACCCTTCCCCAGGACAGGGCCAAATCAAAGGCCAAACAGTCTAATTTTCGTGCCTTTCGAAATTTCAAGGCAGGAGCAGCATCAACTGCCTCCGCTTCAAAACAAGAGGGAACTGTTGCTCATTCCAGACAGGCCTGGAAACCTAACCAGCCCTGGAACAAGGGCAAGCAGGCCAGAAAGCCTGCTGCTGCCCCCAAGACAGCATGAAGGAACGGCCCCCTATCCGGAAACGGATCTAGTGGGGGGCAGACTTTCTCTCTTCGCCCAGGTGTGGGCAAGAGATGTTCAGGATCCCTGGGCGTTGGAGATCATATCTCAGGGATATCTTCTGGACTTCAAAGCTTCTCCTCCACAAGGGAGATTTCATCTTTCAAGGTTATCAGCAAACCAGATAAAGAAAGAGGCATTCCTAAGCTGTGTGCAAGACCTCCTAGTAATTGGAGTGATCCATCCAGTTCCGCAGAAGGAACAAGGACAGGGATTTTATTCAAATCTGTTTGTGGTTCCCAAGAAAGAGGGAACCTTCAGACCAATCTTGGATCTAAAGATCTTAAACAAATTCCTCAGAGTTCCATCATTCAAAATGGAAACTATTCGTACCATCCTACCCATGATCCAAGTGGGTCAGTACATGACCACAGTGGACTTAAAGGATGCCTACCTTCACATACCGATTCACAAAGATCATCATCGGTTCCTAAGGTTTGCCTTTCTAGACAGGCATTACCAATTTGTAGCTCTTCCCTTCGGGTTGGCCACTGCCCCGAGAATTTTTACAAAGGTTCTGGGCTCACTTCTGGCGGTTCTAAGACCGCGAGGCATAGCGGTGGCTCCGTATCTAGACGACATCCTGTTACAGACGTCAAGCTTTCAAATTGCCAAGTCTCATACAGAGATAGTTCTGGCATTTCTGAGGTCGCATGGGTGGAAAGTGAACGTGGAAAAGAGTTCTCTATCACCACTCACAAGAGTCTCCTTCCTAGGGACTCTTATAGATTCTGTAGAGATGAAAATTTACCTGATGGAGTCCAGGTTATCAAAACTTTTAAATGCTTGCCGTGTCCTTCATTCCATTCCACGCCCGTCAGTGGCTCAGTGCATGGAAGTAATCGGCTTAATGGTAGCGGCAATGGACATAGTGCCATTTGCGCGCCTGCATCTCAGACCGCTGCAATTATGCATGCTAAATCAGTGGAATGGGGATTACTCAGATTTGTCCCCTCTACTAAATCTGGATCAAGAGACCAGAGATTCTCTTCTCTGGTGGCTTTCTCGGGTCCATCTGTCCAAGGGGATGACCTTTCACAGGCCAGATTGGACGATTGTAACAACAGATGCCAGCCTTCTAGGTTGGGGCGCAGTCTGGAACTCCCTGAAGGCTCAGGGATCGTGGACTCAGGAGGAGAAACTCCTCCCAATAAATATTCTGGAGTTAAGAGCAATATTCAATGCTCTTCTACCTTGGCCTCAGTTAGCAACGCTGAGGTTCATCAGATTTCAGTCGGACAACATCACGACTGTGGCTTACATCAACCATCAAGGGGGAACCAGGAGTTCCCTAGCGATGTTGGAAGTCTCAAAGATAATTCGCTGGGCAGAGTCTCACTCTTGCCACCTGTCAGTGATCCACATCCCAGGCGTAGAGAACTGGGAGGCGGATTTTCTAAGTCGTCAGACTTTTCATCTGGGGGAGTGGGAACTCCATACGGAGATGTTTGCTCAACTGGTCCATCGTTGGGGCAAACCAGAACTGGATCTCATGGCGTCTCGCCAGAACGCCAAGCTTCCTTGTTACGGATCCAGGTCCAGGGACCCGGGAGCAACGCTGATAGATGCTCTAGCAGCTCCTTGGTTCTTCAACCTGGCCTATGTGTTTCCACCGTTTCCTCTGCTCCCTCGACAGGAGAGAGCATCAGTGATTCTGATAGCGCCTGCGTGGCCACGCAGGACCTGGTATGCAGACTTAGTGGACATGTCATCTCTTCCACCATGGACTCTGCCTCTGAGGCACGACCTTCTAATACAAGGTCCTTTCAATCATCCAAATCTAATTTCTCTGAGACTGACTGCATGGAGATTGAACGCTTGATTCTATCAAGGCGTGGCTTCTCCGAGTCAGTCATTTATACCTTAATACAGGCTCGGTAGCCTGTCACCAGGAAAATCTACCATAAGATATGGCGTAAATATCTTTATTGGTGTGAATCCAAGAGTTACTCATGGAGTAAGGTTAGGATTCCTAGGATATTGTCCTTTCTCCAAGAGGGTTTGGACAAAGGCTTATCAGCTAGTTCTTTAAAAGGACAGATCTCTGCTCTGTCTATTCTTTTGCACAAGCGTCTGGCCGAAGTTCCAGACGTCCAGGCATTTTGTCAGGCTTTGGTTAGGATTAAGCCTGTGTTTATAACTGTTGCTCCCCCGTGGAGCTTAAACTTGGTTCTTAAAGTTCTTCAGGGAGTTCCGTTTGAACCCCTTCATTCCATTGATATTAAACTTTTATCTTGGAAAGTTCTTTTTTTGATGGCTATTTCCTCTGCTCGAAGAGTCTCTGAGTTATCTGCCTTACATTGTGATTCTCCGTATCTGATTTTTCATTCAGACAAGGTAGTTCTGCGTACCAAACCTGGGTTTTTACCTAAGGTGGTTTCTAACAGGAATATCAATCAAGAGATTGTTGTTCCATCATTGTGTCCTAATCCTTCTTCAAAGAAGGAACGTCTTTTGCATAATCTGGACGTAGTCCGTGCCCTGAAGTTTTACTTACAGGCTACTAAAGATTTTCGTCAAACATCTGCCCTGTTTGTCGTTTACTCTGGACAGAGGAGAGGTCAAAAAGCTTCGGCAACCTCTCTCTCCTTTTGGCTTCGGAGCATAATACGCTTAGCCTATGAGACTGCTGGACAGCAGCCCCCTGAAAGGATTACAGCTCATTCTACTAGAGCTGTGGCTTCCACTTGGGCCTTTAAAAATGAGGCCTCTGTTGAACAGATTTGCAAGGCTGCGACTTGGTCTTCGCTTCACACCTTTTCAAAATTTTACAAATTTGACTCTTTTGCTTCTTCGGAGGCTGTTTTTGGGAGACAGGTTCTACAGGCAGTGGTTCCTTCTGTTTAAGTTCCTGCCTTGTCCCTCCCATCATCCGTGTACTTTAGCTTTGGTATTGGTATCCCACAAGTAATGGATGATCCATGGACTGGATACACTTAACAAGAGAAAACATAATTTATGCTTACCTGATAAATTTATTTCTCTTGTAGTGTATCCAGTCCACGGCCCGCCCTGTCCTTTTAAGGAAGGTCTAAATTTTAATTAAACTACAGTCACCACTGCACCCTATAGTTTCTCCTTTCTCGGCTTGTTTTGGTCGAATGACTGGATATGGCAGTGAGGGGAGGAGCTATATAGCAGCTCTGCTGTGGGTGATCCTCTTGCAACTTCCTGTTGGGAAGGAGAATATCCCACAAGTAATGGATGATCCGTGGACTGGATACACTACAAGAGAAATAAATTTATCAGGTAAGCATAAATTGTTTTTTTTAACTTTGTTTTATAATGAACCATATCCGGAGATGAGATTCTCTTCTTTAGTGGGTCCTTGTTATATTGTTTAGCATATACACACTGAGCTAAATCTGATTTTTCAATTCAAATAGATCTGAAATGGGTGCTCTACTTCTTTTAAAGGTCCATTTTTACGAGGTAAGATAGGAAAAATGTTTGGCTTCTTACATAGAAGAATATGTAGTGTAACATTAGTGGGGGGGCACACAGTCTATTCTCTAGTCTTATAGCTATTGTTTTATTAACATATTGTATTGCGTTCACTAACTGGTGAAACGTGCTTGTCCTTGCTTAGTATAACTCTTCACCTTCTGTGTAGTTGGCTTATACCTGAATTCAGTAGAAAGCAAAGGGTTTCTGCGTTTGTCAATATATGCAGAGTTGCAGTATTTATTTTTAGAATTACTCTCTTGCAGTGTTGTATAAAAGTTAAAATAGAATTTTGATTACAGTTTTGAGGTTTTGTTTTTAGCTTTTAAATGAAAATAAATAACCACGTTTGCTCATTAGGAAATAGTTAATTGGCTGTAGCTCTGCTCCTGTCTATGGTAATGCCTGGGGTTCCCTCCCATGAGCGGAAGGCCCTACTTTCTAGGGATAAACCTTTTGCTAATTTTGTTACTTTTGTAATCTATATTTGGTGGTGGGGAAGCTTATGCGGTGCGATTTTTATCTTAGGCATCCCACCTTTTCAAATGGGTGTTCATCTGTAGCCAGATTCATTGCATCTGTGTGCTGCCATCTCCAGCATCTCATCCTCTGCGTGGAAAGAGTAATATTTTAATTAATGTAGCTTCATTGTGTAATGGCAAAATATAATTCTGCTGAAACTGCAACAAAGATTATATTTAAAACTACAGAGGAAATTCTAAATTTCCCTTAGATGGATATTAAGTATATGTTAGATTTTTTTTTAATCACAGATGCTATAAGTACATCATAAATATAGGTGTATTCTTTTTGTTATATCTGCAGAATGGAGAACTTCATTGATCCCCCAGGAGCCAACAAGCCACGCCTGCTGATTTTGCAATTTTTCCGTTTCCAAAATTTGTTAAGCCCTGACATAATGTTTGTATACTTGATGCTGTAATTGCTGTTCACACTTTTACTACATGCTCTGAGTCTGTATAGCAGAGAAGTAGTTAACTAGAGTGTGCAGGCAGCAAAAATGAAACAAACTGTGTAAGTTTCATAAAATTATATGTAAGAGGGGAAAAGCACAGTCTCTCCACGGGATGCAAAGTGAAATCCCACGCAGCAGCCGATGATCACTGTCCAAACAAGCAATTTTCAACCCAATTTCCATGAAGCAATAATCACAACAGTGCAACTTTGTCAGCAAATTACCGGTTTGGTTGGCAATTTTTAATAAACCCTGGTAGTGAGCATATTAATAGATATTAAAAGGTGATTTCTGCATGACCTGCTGGTTTATTTGCTTCATTCAGGAGTGAAGCAGAACTATGTTAAGAACTGTCGGTGCTCTCTATTTATTGGGTCTTGTAATTATATTTTAACACCATAGACAAATTTAGCCAACAGCATCGTGGCAGCAGGAAAAATAAATGTTATATACTATAAAATCTTCTATCTTTATCTCTAAATCCTAGCAGTCATTAAAGGGACATTGAACCCAAATTTTTTTCTTTCATGATTTATATAGAGCATGCAATTTTAAGCAACTTTCTAATTTACTCCTATTATCAATTTTTCTTCATTCTCTTGCTATCTTTATTTGAAAAAGAAGTAATCTAAGCGAAGGAGCCAGCAATTTTTTAGTTCAGAACCACGGACAGCACTTGTTTATTGGCGCTGTCCAATCAGCAAGGACAACCCAGTTTGTTCACCTAAAATGGGCCGACATCTAAACTTACATTCTTGCTTTTCAAATAAACATACCAAGAGAATGAAGAAAATTTGATAATAGGAGTAAATTGGAAAGTTACTTAAAATTGCATGCTCTATCTGAATCCCGAAAGAATTTTTTTTGGGTTCAGTGTCCCTTTAAGGCACCTGCTAACCAAATACTTTAACTTTAAAAGCTTATGGGTGTGTAACCTTCATGTATTTTTTTTTTTCTTGCCCCATATATTTGTATGTCTATGCAAAATTATAGGCTTGGTTTTCTTAATATTTTTATTGGCAGTTCATTGACTTATTTCAGTTACGTAGGGCACACTCAACAAGCTGCCAGTTTAGTGCATGCTAGGCTTCTCTCCCATTACTGGGAATTTTGAGCCTTTTGGAGGCTTCAATGTATTGCTTTTTTCACTATGTAATTGTCCATCCATGTGTTTGTGTTTTTTTTTTGTTTTTTTTGGGTCTACTCCCACTTCATTTCTCCCTTATTTTAAATAAGGGCAAGTGCCTGCAGTTTCTGATTTGACAGAGCTTGTTGTGGGGATATTTAACAGGATGTCTGTGTGTTGTGGCTGCTTTTGGTATCTTTTGTACTGCAACTGTTGAGAGCTGTGTCTCCCAATTTTTGTTGTTGTTTTTAGTTTGGCCAAGGTGCGTTCTTTCTAGCAAAAGTGGGGATGAGGACCTAGCAGAGTCTGTGCACGCCTGAAGCACTATATAGCTGCAGTTTTGCAAAAAATCTTTTAAAGGTACAATATGGTCAGTTGTAATGTAAAAGTCACTCAACTGCACTGTCTAGTCTGTGTAAACTGGGCCTCAAGTGGTAAATTTGTTCATGCTCTCTTAGGTTTTGATTATTTTTGGGTAGTAGTATTGTGCAAGGTTTGCGCATTATTTATCTTTGATTACGTTTATTTGTATTCCCTAGATCTCACATGCTTAACGGGCATTAGACTCAAAATTTTAAGCATAGTAAAAAAAAGAGTGTAATTTTGCCTGCATTTCTGGCAATTGACCTCTGAAAATTGTGCAGAGTGGCTTTAAACAATTTGAGATTGTAATCTAAATGTTTAATTACATGTAGTAACAACTTTTCATTTAAGATGAAAATAAAGTAAAGTATAATGCAAAGAGTCCACAGCTGCATTCATTACTTTTGGGAAATAAGAACTTGGCCACCGGGAGGAGGCAAAGACAACCCAGCCAAGTCTTAAATTACTACTCCCCTCATTTCCCCCCCCCCCCCCGTCATTCTTTGCCTTTCGTCCTAGGGGGATGGCAGAGAAGTGTCAGAATTTTTAATTCCTTTTACAAGATATGACGAGTCCATGGATTTCATCCTTACTTATAGGGTATCGCCTCCTGGTCAGCAGGAGGAGGCAAAGAGCACCACAGCAGAGCTGTATATATAGCTCCTCCCTTCCCTCCCATCCCAGTCATTCTCTTTGCCTGTGTTAGTGATAGGAAGAGGTAAAGTGAGGTGTTGGTTTAGATTCTTCAATCAAGTGTTTATTATTTTTAAAATAGTACCGGTGTGTACTATTTTGCTCAGGGCTGGAGCTACTGTCTTTAAGCAATGGACTTGGGAGACTGTCATTCCAATATCAAGCTCCCATGTTGTTTGCTGCCCTGCTGATGGTCTTAGCAGATATTATCTAAGACCCTGTTTTGTCCACACAGAGCTGATGGAAGTGAGGAAAAAGAACATCTTCCTTGTGTGGGACAGCCTCATACTGCGTTTCAGTATTAAGGTATGTGCAGTCACTTACTTCTGGGGAGACTGTAGTATCTCAGAAAGGACTGGTACTGATTTCCTTTACCAGGAAGGGGTAATCAATTTTCACAGGGTAAAGAGAAGTGTGCATAGGTATCCCCTCTTTTTTATTAGGTAAAGCTTAGCAGGCGCTATCAGGACCCTAATGTTTATTCAGTTGGATGTGATCAGGGCTATGACGCAGGGAGTGTGTGGCAGCTAAGTGTTCTGCATTTACGTTTGTAATTTAATGGGAACAAGAGACCGTTTTTTATTGTGGGGGCACATTTGGCTTATATTTGCATGACTTCGGTCAGATTGGGGATCCGACATTTTTTCCCATGCGGTTCTTATGAGGATCGTTATTTGGGGCAGAGTGCGCCCACGATGGGCGGGGCCTAGTTTCTCGCGCGCTGAGACGCGCACTTGCTATCTGGATCCTGACTATTGGAAGAGTTTCTCAGAGCTCCGGACAATTTTAAAGATAGTCCTGTGGTTGCCTTATTTCATATTATTGCGGTGCAGTAAAAAAGTATACGTTTTATTTTTTAAAGGCACAGTACATCATTTTTTTCAACTAGATTACTAAAGGTGTTTGTTTTTACTCACATTAAAACGACCAATATTGCTATTGCTGGTTTGTTTGTCATGTCTGAACTTCTGGAAAGTACATGTTCTATGTGTTTAGATGCCAATGTGGAACCCCCTATTACTTTTTGTCCCTCATGTACTGAGAGGGCTTTACTATTTAAAGAACAAATTTTCTTTAATGCAAGTATATCTAAGGATGTTTCTCAGACTGATGAGACTCAGGGTATGCCGCAACTTTCTCCCCAAGTGTCACAACCTTTAACGCCCGCCCAAGCGACGCTGTGTTCTTCAACTGCATCCACTTCATTCACTCTGCAGGATATGGCTGCAGTTATGTCATCCACTCTTACAGAAGTTTTATCTAAGTTGCCAGTGTTACAAGGCAAACGCAGCAGGACAGAAGCCCATGTGGTCCCTGCAACTTCTGATGCTTTGATGGCTATCTCCGATGTACCCTCCCAGGGCTCTGAATTGGGGGGTAGGGAGACCCTGTCTGAGGGGGAACTGTCTGATTCAGGAAGTGCATTGCCCCAGACAGATTCGGATGTCATGTCTTTCAGATTTAAACTTGAGGTTTTGATGACTCTGGACGACTGTGACTCTATTGTGGTTCCACCAGAGAAATTGTGTAAGATGGAAAAATACTTCCATTCCAATGTTTTTCCGGTTCCTAAGAGAATTTTGGAAATTGTTGCAAGGGAATGGGGAAGACCGGGAATCCCGTTCTCTCCTTCTCCTCCTATTTTTAAGAAAATGTACCCTATAACTGACACCGTTCGGGACTCTTAGCAGATGGTCCCTAAGGTGGAGGGAGCTATCTCTACTCTGGCGAAGCGTACGGCTATTCCTATTGAGGACAGTTGTGCTTTCAAAGACCCCATGGATAAGGAGTTGGAGGGTTTTCTCAAAAAACTATATGTTCATCAAGGGTTTTTATTGCAACCAGCGGCCTGCATTGTAACAGTCACGACTGCGGCTGCTTTTTGGTTTGAAGCTCTAGAAGAGTCTCTTAGGACTGAGACTTCTTTGGAGGAAATACGAAATAGAGTTAAGGCCCTTAAGCTGGCTACTTCTTTTATTACGGATGCTGCCTTTCAGATCACCAAATTGGCGGCTAAGAGTTTGGGATTCTCCATCTTAGCACAGAGAGCCCTATGGTTGAAATCTTGGTCTGCGGATGTGTCCTCTAAATCCAAGCTTTTGGCTATTCCTTTCAGGGGAAAGAACCTATTCATGTCTGACTTGAAAGAAGAACCCTAATTTTCTTACGGGAGGTAAGGGTCACCTCCTCCCTCAAGATAAGACATCTAAACAAAGGGGACGACAGAGTAATTTTCCTAATGTTCCTTTTGCAATTTCAAAGGAGTCACCCCTCCCTCTTCCGCTAAGCAGGAAGGGAATTATTCACAAGCCAAGTCCACCTGGAGACCCAACCAGGCTTGGAACAAGGGTAAACAACCCAAGAAGCCAGCTGCTGCTCCCAAGACAGCATGAAGGGGCCGGATCTAGTAGGGGGCAGACTTTCTCTCTTTCTCCAGGCTTTGATAAGAGACGTTCAGGATCTCTGGACACTAGGAATCGTGTCTCTAGAGTATCAGTTGCAGTTCAAAAATTCCTTCCCAAGGGGAAGGATTATTCTTTCACGATTGTCTGTAGACCAGATAAAAAGAGAGGCGTTCTTACGTTGTGTAAAAGACCTCTCCACTATGGGAGTAATTTGTCCCGTTCCAAAACAGGGGCAGGGGTTTTACTCAAATCTTTTTGTGGTTCCCAAAAAAGAGGGAACTTTACGACCCATTTTAGATCTCAAGAGTCTAAACAAGTTTCTCAGAGTTCCATCCTTCAAGATATAGACTATTCGGACAATTCTTCCATTGATCCAGGAGGGTCAATATATGACTACTGTGGACTTAAAGGATGCATATCCACAGAGATCATCACCAGTTCCTGAGGTTTGCCTTTCTGGACAAACATTTTCAGTTTGTGGCACTTCCTTTCGGGCTGGCCACGGCACCCAGGATCTTCACGAAGATCCTAGGGTCTCTGCTGGCGGTTCTCAGACCGCGGGGCATTGCAGTGGTGCCTTATCTGGATGATATTCTGATCCAGGCGTCTTATCAGCTGACAAAGTTTCATACTGACATTGTTCTATCCTTTCTAAGGACTCACGGGTGGAAGGTGCTCAGCATGCTCAGACAATGGAATGGAGATTATGCAGATTTGTCTCCTCAGATAGATCTGGATCAGGAGACAAGAGACTCTCTTCTTTGTTGGTTGTTGCAGGATTATCTGTCCCAAGGGACGTGCTTCCTCAGACCTTAGTGACAACGGACGCCAGTCTACTAGGATGGGGTGCAGTCTGGAATTCCCTGAAGGCTCATGGTGTGTGGACTCGGTCGGAGTCTCTACTTCCAATCAATATTCTGGAATTGAGGGCAATATTCAATGCTCTTCAGGCTTGGCCTCAGTTTGCTTCGGCCAAATTCATCCGGTTTCAGTCAGACAACATCACGACTGTGGCTTACATCAATCATCGGGGAGGAACAAGGAGTTCCTTAGCGATGACGGAAGTATCCAAGATAATCCGGTGGGCGGAGGCTCACTCTTGATATCTGTCAGCAATCTACATCCCAGGAGTGGACAACTGGGAAGCGGATTTTTTTGAGCAGACAGACGTTTCATCCGGGGGAGTGGGAACTCCATCCGGAGGTCTTTGCCACCCTGATTCTCAGATAGGGCAGACCAGAGCTGGATCTTATGGCATCTCGTCAGAATGCCAAGCTCCCGAGATATGGATCCAGGTCCATGGATACTCAGTCCGAACTGATAGTTGCCTTGGTCGTTGAACCTAGCTTATGTGTTTCCACCGTTTGCTCTCCTTCCCCGGGTGATTGCTCGGATCAAACAGGAGAGGGCTTCAGTGCTTCTCGTCGCTCCTGTGTGGCCTCGCAGGACTTGGTATGGCGATCTGGTGGACATGTCATCTCTGTCACCGTGGAAGCTCCCATTGAGGAAGGACCTTCTCATTCAGGGACCTTTCCGTCATCCGAATCTAATTTCTCTACAGCTGACTGCTTGGAGATTAAACGCTTGATTTTATCTAAGCGATGGTTTTCTGATTCGGTCATTGATACCTTGATTCAGGAACGTAAGCCTGTTACTAGAAAGATTTACCATAAGATATGGAGTAAATATCTTTATTGGTGCAAATCAAAGGGTTACTCATGGAGTAAGATTAGGATTCCTATGATTTTGTCCTTTCTCCAAGAAGGATTGGAGAAGGGGTTATCAGCAAGTTCTTTAAAGGGACAGATTTCTGCTTTATCTATTTTGCTACACAAACGCCTGGCAGATATTCCGGATGTTCAATCCTTTTGTCAGGCTCTGACTAGGATCAGGCCTGTGTTTAGACCTATTAGTCCTCCTTGGAGTTTGAATTTAGTTCTTCAGGTTCTTCAAGGGGTTCTGTTTGAACCTATGCATTCCATAGATATTAAGTTTTTTTTTATTTTTGGTTGTTATTTCTTCTGCTCGCAGAGTTTCTGAGCTTTCGGCTCTACAATGCGATTTTCCTTACCTTATTTTTCATTCCGAAAAGGTACTGTTACGTACCAAACCTGGTTTTCTTCCTAAGGTTTTTTCCAACAAAATATTAATCAGGAAATTATTGTTCCTTCATTGTGTCCCAATCCTTCTAAGAAGGAGCGTCTGTTACATAACTTGGACGTGGTCCGTGCCCTGAAGTTTTACTTGCAGGCGACTAAAGAATTTCGTCAATCATCTTCATTATTTGTTGTTTTTTCCGGAACATGTAGGGGTCAGAAAGCTATGGCTATCTCCCTTTCTTTTTGGCTGAAGAGTATCGTCCGTTTTGCATACAAGACTGCTGGACAGCGGCCTCCTGAAAGAATTACGGCTCATTCTACTAGGGCTGTGGCTTCCTCATGGGCATTTAAAAATGATGCTTCTGTTGAACAGATTTGCACGGCTGCAACTTGGTCGTCTCTTCACACTTTTTCCAAATTTTTCAAATTTGATACTTTTGCCTCGTCCGAGGCTGGTTTTGAGAGAGAGGTTCTTCAAGCAGTGGTGCCTTCCGTTTAGGTTTCTGTTTTGTCCCTCCCTTTCATCCGTGTCCTATAGCTTTGGTATTGTATCCCATAAGTAAGGATGAAATCTGTGGACTCGTCATATCTTGTAAAAGAAAAGGAAATTTATGCTTACCTGATGATAAATTTATTTCTTTTATGATATGATGAGTCCACGGCCCACCCTGTCATTTTCTAAGACAGGTCTTTATTTTTGTTAAACTTCAGTCACCTCTGCACCTTGGCTTTTCCTTTCTCTTCCTAACTTCGGTCGAATGACTGGAGTGTGAGGGAAGGGAGGAGCTATATATACAGCTCTGCTGTGGTGCTCTTTGCCGCCTCCTGCTGACCAGGAGGCGATATCCCATAAGTAAGGATGAAATCTGTGGACTCGTCATATCATAAAATAAATACATTTATCAGGTAAGCATAAATTTCCTTTTTTGTTTTTGTCTCTTATGGAGGGTAGTACTCTTCGGCATGGGACTGGAGTTTTAAGTAGTCCTGTCATTCTCTCAGGGCTTGGATGAAAGTTAGTCCCGAGATGCAGGGAGTTTCTTTCTGCAAAACCATCCCGACTCATATTAACAGCTCCTCAAGCAATCATCGTTGTCGAAATTTGCTTCACTGCCTGCTTTCTTCTCTCAAGTCCATGGCGGAGGCAATGCTACTATCCGTCACACTTGAAGGGCCGTGTTCCTGTTCCACAGCGTAGATTAATTTTACTTTATTTGCAATGTACTGTAATGTGAATGTTTCCCGAGAGGCTACCACCTTGCGGGTCTAACTTATACATAAGGGTCTCAGTGAGTCTCTCTTAGTATCTTGGAATTGAGGGTTAATATCTCCTGAAGGGGGTTATTGAACAGGGGGGTTTATAATCATGTTTGTTATGCAATTCAACCTGCTTATTTGCGATGTTTACTGGGCTCGGGGTTGGAAATTTGAGGCCTTTGGAAGTGACATGGCCGTTTGGTTGGGCGTGCTTGTTTTGGACTGTACAGTTCATCTTGTGTTCGGGCCGTGGCTACGTTATGTTTTTCCATTTCCGCAATTCCCCACCGCGTGTCGAAGGAAAATTTTCTAGTCCGCAGGGTTCTGGTCATAGGAGGTGGTGAGTGCCCCAGCCATTGGGGGTGTCGGGTGCCATTGTAATTTTTACTACTTTAGTCCATATTGAAATATCCTATATCCTGTTATGGAGGATTCTGATACTGAGACTATTTTGATTTCAGATTCTGTGTCCGATGATGAATCCGGAGTGGACTTGACGCCTGTCAACCAGTTTTGTTCCGTATGCCATTTCAGAGCGCCTGGTTCCTCGGGCTCGGGGAATCAGGGGACTGCTGAGCCATCTGCCTCTGGAGGTCCTGTCCTCTGAGGCGAGTTCCCTACCAAATCATACTTCTGCACATGCAGGTAACCCAGTTTATTGTTCCTCTATGCGGGGTGGCGTGTTTCCCCTGGAGGTTGCAGAACATTTTCGCTTCCACATAAAGTTGACGATTGTTCGTCTGCAGAGTCCAGACGTTTATTTGAGAATGTACTCGTGCCCTATTGTCCCCGGGCCTTCCCGCCTTGGGGAGAGCCTCTACAGTTCCCCGCGGGGGTATCTGTCCCTTAGTGTTGTACCTTCCGTTACAGGATTGCGCGCCTTCGCGTGTTGCTCAGACATGTTTTTCAGTTATTGAATGACCCTATCTTTACCAGCTACGGGGAATTTCAGTCTGATAATTTGAATGGTGCACCTCATTAGACATGTGGGGATGAAGTAGTCTCTGGATTGTCATTTGGAGATCTTTCCCAGTTTTGTGAGATAGGGCTCCGTTTGGCTGGTCCTGCGGGTAGGCCTGTGTCTTTTTCGGCCGTTAACCTCCGGCTTGCCTTATATTTTATTTATATACGATGGGATGTCTTTTATTTGTTTTGGTTTCCTTCAGGGACCTTCTGGGATTGATACTCTTTATTACTTCTTCGGAAGTTGTTGGACATGTTAGTCCTCTGTTACAAATGTCTGTTTTTCCCCTATGAGGGAGAATTTACGCAGCCTGCCGGTTGAGACCCTAGGTGCAGGCTAGTCCTGTCAGGTTCGTTCGGTCTTGCGGCTGTTCACGTGGCGCTGTTCTGCTTGGCTGGTTCGGTAGAAGCGTCGAATGCTCAAGTTATCGTTTGTTTTTTCATGTTAAGCTAAGCATTTGAGAGGACCTGTGGGTCCGTGAGGTGGGAAAGATTGTTTCAGTCCTTATAGCCTTCAGTCATAAAGGATCTGGCAGGGGAGTTTTTCATCAGAACTTAGTTTCCTCTCCCTTGTGGTGGAGGGTGGGAGGGCTTAATGCCCCTTACTGCTATTGAGCAGTTTGGCCTTCATTTCTAGGCCTCTGGATTTGTCCTTTTCGGCTTGATCCAACAGCTTGTACAGGATAGCTGTATAGCATGCAGAAGGTTTGCAGTTTGAACACCTTGCAGGTGTACGTGTAAGCTGTTTCTAGTGTATCTAGATGCAGCTCTTACTCTTTACTGAGTTCTATGAGGTCTTTTGGGTCTTCTTCTATTGCCTCCGGGTGAGTGGATCTCCTTTTAGGGATCTATGTATCCGGGTGATGGTTGTTCCCTGCGGGAATTTTTGTTTAGCTTGGGGTTCTCCGGAGCTGGGTAGGCTTTGTGCCTTCTCTTTCTTGTGTCCTCTGCTTGTGTGGAGGTGTTAGGGAGACTAGTCCTGTTAGTAGGATTTTTTGACCTCAAGGTATCCCTTGATCGTACTGAGGCTCTGAGAAGTATCTTCATATGACTTCTCACTTTGCTCCTTGGAGCGTTGGACTTTAGCTAGGGGTGGTTCCTTCCTTTGGTCAGGGCTTTCAAGTTCTCTGGCTATCTGGATTTTCTGGATATGCATCCATACCCTTGTGTCTGACCTTTTGGCAAGTTGGGGTGTTTAGTTCTTGGTAAGGTTTGCCTGAACTATTGGGTACCTGGACCTGTTTTTCTCCCTGAGACTTCTGGTTGCTGAAGCTTCACTTGACCTTTTTACCGACCCCAGTGTGGGTGGTTTTGGAATCTTGGATCTCAGGGCTGGTCGGGGGTTCCACGGTATTGGGAACTGGGGCTATGTCCTCGCTCCATCTACCTAACCTGGTCATGGTTGGCCAGGATTCTGGAATATTTTTTACTCTTTGCAACAGAGTGACCCTTGTCCTCTGGTAGTTAGCAGTGTGGCTTGAGCCTTAAGGGTGGTTGGTTCATACCCAGCTTCTGGCGTTGGATGTCCAATTTCTGGTGCCCCTTAGGGTTGCATTCCCCTGGTTATCTTGCCATTGTTCCTGTAGATTCCCTGCTCTGCAGGCGAATAGGTTGGCTATGCCTCTGCTTTGCAAGCTACTTGTAGGGGGGTCCTTTTCTAGGACATCTGTTTTGGGAATTTCTTTTCCCATTAGCTGGTGCCTTCAGACCTTGAGGACAGTTGTTGCTCTTCTGCCATCATCCCTTTTCTTTAGGGAATATTCTCCCTATGGAGATAGAGCCCTTGCTTGGGGCTTCTCCTGGATGGGAGTCAGAAAGGTTGGATTGGTTCCCCTGGGGGTCTTGCTGGCTCCAAGCAGACTTGTTGGGCCTTTATTTTGATAGATCCTTAGGTCTATGACCTTGTTGTCTGTTTTCAGCCTTTCCAGTTGCAATCAGTACTTGTAGGATGTTGGAGAGACGCTTGTTCTGTCTCTGTGTCTGGTCTTATCCCGGGTTTTGCTTGGTAAAGGCGTGGCCTCCTTTCCCTGTTTTGTATTAGGGGACCTTTCAGTTTCCTTGGTTCTCCCTTGCCTTGTTCCCTTGGGGGTTTCGGCTGATTTCTCCATTTGTGGAGATGAGCAGTGGAGGACTGTTTGTTGGGCGACGGTGTCTCCTGGAGGACTGTTGGCTCAGTCGAGTCCATTTGCGGTCTCTAGTTTGGCTTCTGGACTAACTGCGAGTCTTTGTCATTGGGGCTTTCGTCTTTTCAAATTTTCTTGGCCTCAGTATGGGCCGCCTATATACCCTCCCGTCTTGTCATTGTGTCCTCTATAGCTTGTGTATTGTTTTTCCAAAAGTAATGAATTCAGCTGTGGACTCTTTCCATTTAAGAAGAAAATAATTAATTATGCTTACCTGATAATTTCATTTTCTTCTGATTGAAAGAGTCCATAGCTCCCCACCTGTAATTTTATGTGGGGCGTCCTTATATTCTTTTGGTACCTTTCACCCTATTTCTTCTACTGTTCCTTGGCAGAATGACTGGGGGATGAGTGGAGTGGGAGGAATATTTAAGACTTTGGCTGGGTTGTCTTTGCCTCCTCTTGGTGGCTAGGTTCTTATTTACTAAAAGTAATGAATGCAGCTGCGGACTCTTTCCATCAGAAGAGAATGAAATGATCAGGTAAGCATAATTTTTTTTTTTTTTTTACCTTTTCCTATAATTTAACTCTGTAGACATTTCAATTCATTTTAAAGTGTAAGTATAGACTCTACACATAAAGGGGCGAAAATTAAACTTTCATGATTCCCAATTTTCATCTATTATTTGCATTGTTTTTTTAGTGCCTATTATTGCAAACCATTCTAATGTAAGTTTTTAGTAGCAGTAATGCACTACTGGGAGCTAGCTGCATATTGTTCCACTAGATGTGTTCAGCTAGTTCTCAGCTGTTCTGAGGTTTCATCTTAGAAAATGCAGCATGAACGTGACACATGCAGGAACTGTTAGCTCTTCTGCTTTGCAGAGCAGCACTGCGTCAAGCTGTTCTCTTCAAACAGTGCTGTGCTCTTGTTGCACTGTGTAAGCTTTCCATAATACAGTGCAACTAGAGCAAAGCACTGTTTGAAGAGAACAGTCAAATATGGAGCAGGACTGGTTCTCGTGGATTTTTACAACCCGCCCCCTACCCTTTCCTAGTCTGCAAAACTGACTCATGAATATGACATTCTTGTGAGTAATGCACCTTTTTATCACTACATTTTTTACCTTTTATTATAATGTGATGTTAGACCACTGGCTTTCAAACCGTTCCTCCCGCTAACAGGCCACGTTTTGAGGATATCTGAACTGGAGAACAGGTGAAATAATTAGCTGATTAGTAAACATGGTTATTTTACCTGTTCTCAACCAAGGTAATCCTGAAAACCTGACCTGTTGGGGAAGCCTGAGGACAGGTTTGAAACCAGTGTGTTAGACCAAATGCAAAGAAAACAAATTTATTCAAGACCTCTTTTTAAAAAAAAAAAAAAAAGTAACCAATTTTTTTTTCTCAGCGGCTATTTTGCAATTAATTTTTCAACTGCTGCAATATATTCTAAAACTTAAAAATTGTTCTATTCTCCAGTTAATCCACTCATTGCAATTGAGATGGTGCTTTAGTGTAACTGCCTAATGTAAATTTAAAGGGACAGTATACACCAATTTTCATATAACTGTATGCAATAGACACTACTATGAAGAATAATATGCACAGATACTGATCTAAAAATACAGTATAAAACTTTTTAAAAACTTACTTAGAAGCTTCAAGTTTATTGGATTAGATCAGCAGGAACACCCAGGCAAAGTGGCTAAATTGCAGACCCTCCCCTGCATATTAAAAAACAGATTATACAAACAGAAAACAGCAGTAGACTGGAAAAGCGCATCTACTTCTGACACTGAGGGGCTTGGTTAGGAGTCTGAAAATCTGCACAATGTTATAAAAAAAAAATAAAAAAAAAAAGCAAAACTATACATTGTTAAAAGAAACAAAACAACACTCCCAGATGGGCTATATAAATGGCTCATCTACAACACATTTATGCAAAGAAAATTTGGTGTATAACGGCCCTTTTAAGTCGTTTTTATTACTTTGTAGTGCAGTAGAAAAAAAAAGAAAAGCTTTGCACAGGGATGTGAAAATGCTTATCGGGAAGGGATTGAAGTGAATTAATTTCATAAAATAGTGAGAGACCATGAGCCATCATGTGGGATTAAAGTCCAGTCCTACAGGAGGCGGCAAAACACTCCACACAACAGAGCATTAATCCTTCCTACTTTCCCATGATTCCTTACTCAATTTTTTCTTTTAGCCAGTAGCGCTGATTGGAAGGGTTTCTCCGATCAATGTGAGCACCCTTATCTCAGGAGGAGGGGTGTATAACTGGCAGTGAGATTAATTCTCCTTCTGGAGAATTTGTCACTTGCCGGCCTCAGGTGTTGTTGGAATTCATCCTGCAGCTTCCTCCTGTTGGCCTTGTCTATGTACTCCTGATCCAGATCCTTTGCCATTGCATTCTATACACTGTGGGCTCTTCTACTGGAACTTGGTAATCACTGTAGAATGAGTGCTGACCGGTAAGTAGGTGCTTGCACTTACATAGTCCACAGGCTATTAGCATGAACATGTACACATGAATCATATGGGGAAATAGTTACATACACCAGACAGAAACACCTAAAGCTTTTGGGCACTTTCACATGTTTTCAGTAAAATTGAGGCACTGTCTCTCTAAGTTTTACCATTGATCTGGTCCTCATTCTCAGCAGGCTTGGAGCGATGATCAGGATAATTTCTTAATCTGTGGATCTCATTTTCTTCTTAAAAGGGAAGAGTCCACAGCTACATTCATTACTTTTGGGAATTCAGAACCTGGCCACCAGGAGGAGGCAAAGACACCCCAGCCAAAGGCTTAAATACCTCCCCCACTTCCCTCATCCCCCAGTCATTCTTTGCCTTTCGTCACAGGAGGTTGATAGAAAAGTGTCAGAAGTTTGAGAGTCTCTTATGAGGGGTAGTACTCTTCGCAATGGGACTGGAGTTTTAAGTAATCCTGTCAGCCTCTCAGTGAAAGCATGGATAAAAGTTAGAGTCCGGAGATGCAGGGAGAGTTTTCCTGCGAACCCATCCCGACTCATATTAACAGCTCCTTGGTAATCAGCGTTGACGAGTTTCGCTGCCTACCTTTCTTCACTCAAGTCCATGTCAGAAGCGAGGCTACCATCTGTCACACTTAAATTGCTGTGTTCCTGTTCCACAGCGTAGATTCCGGTAAGATAGTTTCATTTTATTTCGATAGGTGAATGTAATGTTAACGAAACAAGGTAGGGTCCCAGTGGGACTCCTTTTATCTTAATAAGGAATCATGAGTTAATATCTCCTGAGGGGGGTTATTGAACAAGGGGGACTTTCAGTCATGTTTGTTATATGGTTCTATCGGCAAATGTGCAGCTATACTTAGACTGAAGGCCTTTTCTGAACATAATGGCCTTTCTTTTAATGACACAATCTTTCTAGATTTTGTGACTGGCACGGTGCACCTTGTGACGGGTGCGGTTACGTTGTTTTTTTCACTTCTGTATGCTGACTGTGTGCGACCAAGAGAGTCTAGCTTGTGGGTTGTCTGGTTCACAGGAGGGGGCGAGTGCCCCAGCCATTGGGGGGTGCCAAATGGTGCCAGTTAGTTTTGTCTTTTTGTAATTCCAAGATTATGGAGGTTTCTGATATGCGCGACACAGATGCTGATACGGAGGATACGTCTTGTGATGAATATGAAATGGTCCGGGTAATTAATGCCCATCAGTTATGTTCCGGGTGCTGTTCTAGAGTACTCTCTTCTCCTAAGGTCTGGGAGCTTAAAGTGCGTTGACATCCGCCTCCGAGGTTTCCATGACCCATGAGGCGCGTGCCCAAGACCCTTTCCTGGCTATGCACGCAGGTGTCCCTGTGGCCTTCACTCCTCCGGAGAGTGGCTTGTTTCCGCCGAAGGTTACGGCCTGGTTACACATGGCCATTTCTATGGCGCGGTCTCGTATATCCCAAGTGAAGTATTTCTCTGATACTGTCCATGCTCTGTTAACCTAGGTCCATCGAGCACGGTATCGTCTGATTTAGTTCGGCATTCTGGGGAAATGTTGGCAACTGAGGCTTCAGGGGTCTTAATCTCAAACCTGGCTCGCTTTCGGGTTCTTTTAAGATTTGTTTTGGCAATGTTAGAGTATCCCAGTCCTAGTGGGGAGAGGGATCCGAGGCCTTAGAAGTTGGATGGCAAAATGGATATGACATTAGGGGATGGAGCCAATCTGCTTATCGTCTTCATTTTATTTTTTAATTATGTTTTTCAGTTCCATTTCTGAGCTTGGGTGAATGGGGCCTCTAATCGTCTGGTCCGGTTGTCGTTCTTATTCACCTTGGGCGTTCACCCGATGAGTGCTGCCTTTCATTTTCTTTGTGATCCGGATGGATGTGTTTACTTTGTTTTTCCTTAAGCTCAGGCCTGTTAGATTTCGTTTTCATGAATGTTCTTCTCTGGAACCGATACTTGAGACTCGTGGTCGCGTGGGCACTCCCTCTGGAGTTGCGCACTTGTTTGAATATTAGAATTCTCGTTTTTTAGTTAATTTATTGATCCTTGGGACAAATTTTCTTGGACCTTGAACAGTTCCAGAGTGTCCTTATAACAGGGTGGTACTGGTCGGGCGCTTTTTCAACTTTTACCATCATGTCACCTTCGTGGTGCTGAGGATGACTCTCTAGGCCTATCTATGGACTCGGATCCTACTGATGTATGAGTCCTGTGGTTTTATATGCAACTTCTCCGGAAGGAGGGTTGTTCATACCACTCTATGGGGGGTCGGTTTGGGCTACTTGCCTGGGCTATGATTCTGCTTTTTGCAGACGAGACTAGGTTCTTCAGGTCCCCGGAGACTTAGAACCGTTATTTCCATTAAATGGAAGTTGGGAGATGTGAGTGTGTGTGTGAACTGTTTCTGGTGATTAATGTTTGGTTTTCTCTCGAGGTTTTCCCGGACGCTCTTTCTTAAGATGGCGGAGCTTTATCCTTCCCTTCTTTTGGGGGGATTGTCTGGTCGTGTGTGTGGGCATGTTTTTCTCCGTTCTGAGTCATGTTACTCTGGGAGGTGGTGTGCACGGGTTCCCTGCCTTCTGTGGGAGTTGCAGTTCCTACGTTTCCCTGCTCAAGGTAGTTTTCTTTTTTGAATAATCGCCTTTTCAAGCTCTATGACTGTCGTCTATTCCAGCTAATACCATAAGGTCGGACTACGGTGTTTGCCGTTCGGGTGTGTTGCATTCTCAATGTTACGCTAGCCTAGGGGCTTGTCGGTAGTGGTGTCGAGGTTGGGTACAGAGGGCCGCCCTTCGAGGGTCAGGCAGTTGTTCCTTTTTCCTCAATACTCTGTTTGGAGTTTTGTCTGCGGTGCCTTGCGTTACTTCTCTGAGATGGCGAGCAGGGCCCTGGGTTATTATTTTCCTTCGCATATTGATGTTACCCTGCCTGTGTGTGTATTATGTGTTGCCGCTTGCCTACAAGATTTTTTTGTGATCCATTGCACTGGGTGTGATTCAGACTGTTCAGGTGTCCTTCGTGACTCTTGGGTTTAAGGCTATCCTAGATCGCCAAGTCTACAGACTTTAGAGGTGCGCTCCTCCTTGGAGGAGGCAGTTTAGGGTTCTCTCAGATTTTGGATCTTTCATCGTCTATTGTTGAGAACCCTGGCCTTGGTCCACGTCTCTCCATGGATGGATGTGGACGGTTCGGTTCACACTTGTAGTTGTGGTTCCGTGAGCCTCCTTCGTAGGGGCTGGGGCTCTGTGAGAGATGCCTTGTGTGAATGTTGCTCAAGCTTTAGGCCTTTCTGACGGGCCGCTACCTGTCTTCTGGCGCGTTTACGATGTTCCTGTAGACTCCAGGTGCTTTTCAACTGGGTTGGCGATGTGGCCGAGGGGTCTCGCCCCTATGGTAGGGTTTTTTTCTCTGTGTTTAATTCCCTTCTCTGCCAGAGTAGGGTTTGGGTTTTCCGGGTTCAGAAATACCTTTGTATTGTGGAGTCCTGGGGGTCATTGGTACTGCATTGCAGGGGTTTTTCCCCTTACTGTGTTTCAGGTTCCTGGGAGGGGAGCTGTGATGTTGTCTGGCTCCTCCATTCCTGCAGCAGGAGGCTCAGGGTTTTGATCCCGTGGGGGCTTACACTTTGTGTATCCAATATATGGATGCTGAGGTTTTGGTAAGTGTGCCCTTTTATGCCCACGTCTGCATGTAGGGGGTCTCGTACTCTAGCACAATGTTTCTCCTGACTCACGGTAGTATGCCTTTTGTAGCAGCGGTCTAACAGGGGATTTTGTTTCTCATTGATCCCTCTTCCTCTAGTCTGGAACTCTTGTCTTTGGTCTTTATACTAGCCTTTGGGCTAGGATCATTATCCCGGAGGGAAGGTTAGGGATCGGTTACTACACAGTGTTGACCGTTCTGCTGTTGGCCATTTCCTTGAGGGAGGACTTTGGATAACCTCCTTCTTTCTACTAGCGTCTGGTACCGGGAGGGGACGCTTTTTGGAGCTGCTATTCGGTGGGCTGTACGCCCTTGGGGGTTTACAGTTTGGAATCATCCACAGCAATTTTCTTAGTGATGGTGTATCCAGTTACAGCTACTTGCTTTTGTTTAGATGCTAACTAGCTTGACGCGCCTTTAGGAGGTTTGAGTTAGCAATAGGGTCAGCCTTCCTTTTGGAGGCTGGGCATTGAGAGTTCCTGGTCAGACAGTTTGAGTTTCTCTGGGAGAGCTCTGTTCTAGCTGCTGGGATATTTATCCTGTTCCTGCTGTCTCCGCCTATCTAGCTTACAGATCTAGATATGTTATGGAGCATCGGGGGACTCATGAATTTCCTGGAGTATCTTAGGGTATGGTATGGGATTGGGGGACATGAGGGGTTTCTCGAGTCCTTTTGAGGACATGTTCCCTGTGTATGGATCCTTCCTTTTGGGTCCTTGTGTTCTAGGGAGTTTGTCTCCCTGGGCGTTGCCTTTGTAAAGACAACCATGGGTTGCTTTTTAGGTGTTGAGTGGGAAAAGTTCCTGGTCTCAGGTTCCCTTTTGGGGGGCAGATGCAGTCCTTATGTTTAGCCGGGTACCTTCTTGGGTGTCATTTCCCGTGGGGCAGACGCTTCGGAGATTGTTGGGACCTGACGGACTCTAGGTCTTAGTGGTCTCAAGTTCGGCTTTGCTGGTGGTGTAACTGATGTGCATTTACCTGGGCTCGGGTTTTCGCCGCGTCGTTTGTACTAAATTTTTGGGTGTTGAGTAATTCAGGCCGTGGTGCCTTTCGAAGGGCCACCTTTTGTACCCACCCGCTATTGCATTGAGTGTCCTCTAGCTTGGGTATTGTTTTCCCAAAAGTAATGAATGCAGCTGTGGACTCTTCCCTTTTAAGAACAAAAACATAAATTATGCTTACCTGATAATTTCATTTTCTTCTGAAGGGAAGAGTCCACAGCTCTCGCCCGTGTTTTTATATCTATGAGGCGGCTGTAAATATTTTGTTCTTCTGGCACTTTTTTTCACCCTGATATTTCTCCTATTTCTTCCTTGTTCCCTTGGCAGAATCACTGGGGGATGAGGGAAGTGGGGGGAGGTATTTAAACCTTTGGCTGGGGTATCTTTGCCTCCTCCTGGTGACCAGGTTCTGAATTCCCAAAAGTAATGAATGGAGCTGTGTACTCTTCCCTAAAGAAGAAAATGAAATTATCAGTTAAGCATAATTTGTTTTTCAGAATCTGTGCCGACCTCAGGGGGTTAACTTTTTCCTGCCAAAACAGTATGCTCTGTTTCTCCTTTCCCTCACAGATGTTGCCCATCTTTGACTGCAGTTTCTTCTCAGAGCCTTGGAGTAAGCACACTTAATAAGAAGAGCTTTGAATAAATTTTATATTTAACCCTTTATTGACTCAGACTGTTAGATATTAAAGTACATTTTTTTATATCAATTTCTCGGGTCCCTACAAGGGACAGAAAGCTACTGAAGTCAGCTTTGCAACATGGTCTAAACTTTGATTCATGTAGCATATCTAGTAGTGTGGGAAGTTTCCCCCTAAATTAGCTACTGTACATTGTACCAGAGTATTTACCACTTCTTGGTTTTTAGAAATTAAGCTTATATTGAACAGATTGGCAAGGCAACTACTTGGTCATCTTTTTACATACGTTTTACCAATTTCTACCAGTTTGAAGCTGCTTTTAGTAAGAAAGTTCTGTAGGCAGTAGTGCCTGTCAAGTACGTCAACTGGTTCAAAGGGACAGTATACACCAATAGACACTACTATAAAGCATAATATGCACAGATACTGATATAAAAATCCAGTATAAAACCATTTAAAAACTTACTTAGAAGCTTCCAGTTTAGCTCTGTTTAAAAGTTTACTGGAACACCCACTGCAAGTGGGAAATAGCAGACCCCCCTCCCCCTTCCTTTGCATATGAAAAGACCCAGCGCAATGTTTAAAAATAAGCAAAACTATCCAGTTTAAAAAAACAAACACAAAAAAAACCCTGTATGGGCTATATAAATGGATCATCTACAAAACATTTATGCAAAGACAAATCTAGTGTATAATGTCCCTTTAACTGTTTTTCTCACATTAATATATGATGGTCTTGTGGACTTGTGTATAGGGTCCCAAACGTGATGGCTTGTGGACTCTCACCATCTTATTAAAGAGAAAACAAAATTTATGCTTACCATATGATTTAATTTATTTTATGATGGTGAGAGTCGAGATTTGTTCTTGGTTTTTCCATACCAGTTGGCGGCAGTACCAGTTTGCACTTTTTTCCTGCTTTTTCTTTCCGACTTTCTTTTCGCCTTTCTTTTGGCCATATGTATGACTAACGATTCATGGGGAAGTGGGAGGGTTTTCGCCTCCTCTTGTTGGGCGGGACATGAATACCGCGTGATTGCTTGTGTACTCTTACCATCGTGAAATAAATGATTTGATCAGGTAAGCATACATTTCTCCTACATTGGTGTGTCCGGTCCACAGCTTCATCCTTACTTGTGGGATATTCTCATTCCCTACAGGAAGTGGCAAAGAGAGCACACAGCAAAGCTGTCCATATAGTCCCCCCTCTAGCTCCGCCCCCCAGTCATTCTCTTTGCCGCTCTGAACAAGTAGCATCTCCACGGGGGTGGTAAAGAGTATGTGGTGTTAGTTGTAGTTTTTTTATTTCTTCTATCAAGTGTTTATTTTAAAATAGTGCCGGCTTGTACTATTTACTCTACAGCAGAAAGTGATGAAGATTTCTGTTGAGAGGAGTATGATTTTAGCACCAGTAACTAAAATCCATTGCTGTTCCCACGCAGGACTGTTGAAACCAGAGAACATCAGTTGGGGGGAACAGTTTGCAGGTTTAACTGCTTCAGGTATGATCAGTCATTTTTCTAACAAGACCATGTAATGCTAGAAGACTGTCAGAAATTCCTTCTGGGATAGGTAAGCCATTTTTTTCTTAGACTGTAATAAAATGATGGCTTATATTTAGGGCTCTATGCTGGTTGACACTATTGTGGGCTTTAAAATCGATCGCTTTTTAGCATGTTTTTCACTATAAATAAGGTGTTTTTTCAGACTTTCAAACACTTTTGGGGTTTAATTTCGGCCTGGCACTTATTTGGACACCTAAATCTAGTCAGAGAGGCCCCTTCATTCTGGAATGAAGAGGGAGGAGGCCTCATTTTCAGGCCTCAATTGCACAGTTGTTTTTTGCCTAGGCAGTCCATGCAGCTTCATGTGGGATCAGAAAAGGCTCCAGGGAGGCTTATTTCCTAATAAAATAATCCCTAGGAAGGTAATGGGCTACAGTGGAAGCTGTGGCTAGTACTGTAGTGTTTTAACCTGTTAATAACTGTTATTAGCTCCGGTTTGGGCATTAAGGGGTTAATTGGTCTGAAAATTTGTGTGCAATCTTTTCAAAGCATTAAGACTCTGTGGTGAAAATTTCATATAAATCAGATGTTTATTTCATGGTTTTTTGATGTTTCAATAATAAAGTGTGCACTTTTATTATTTAAAGAGACAGTAATGTTTTTGTCAAAAATCATTTTTATTGCATTGTAGTTCTGTTTAAGTCTGTCAAACATGTCTGACCTTTCAGATAACCTATGTTCTGTATGTCCAAAGGCCAAGGTGGTTCCCCCATTAAATTTATGTGTGAAGTGTGCCAATACTTTCCAAACAGCTTAAGGACAGTACAATCACACTTAAAAATATAGCCCAAGATGATTCTTTAGCTGAAGGTAGTGAAGATAGCTTGCTTTCCTCTCCTTCTGTGTCAACACCAGCTATGCCCGCGCAGGCGATGCCCAGTACATCTAGCACACCAATTGCGATTACTATGCAACAGTTAGTGGCAGTAATGGATAATTCTCTCTCAGCATTTTATCCAAACTGCCAGCTTTTCCTAGGAAGCGTGATTGCTCAGTTTTAAACACAGACAATGAGCAAGCAGATGCAGAGGATAATTTATCTGTAGTGCCCTCACATCAATCTGACTTGGCGGTGAGGGAGGGCCTGTCTGAGGGAGAAATTTCTGACAGGAAAAGTTTCTCAGCAGGCAGAGCCTGATACCATAACATTTAAATTTAAGCTAGAACACCTCCGTGTCCTACTTAAGGAGGTCCTAGTTGCACTTGATGATTGTGATCCTTTGGTGATCCCAGAAAAATTGTGTAAAATGGACAAATTCCTAGAGGTCCCAGTACACACTGATGCGTTTCCGATACCTAAGATGGCGGATATCGTGTCTAAGGAGTGGGAGAAGCCAGGTGTACCTTTTGTTCCCCCTCCTATATTTTAGAAAATGTTCCCAATTGTTGACCCTAGAAGGGACGCGTGGCAGACGGTCCCCAAGGTAGAGGGGGCAGTTTCAATGCTAGCTAAGCACACAACTATACCAATAGAAGACAGTTGCACTTTCAAAGAATAAAAAATTAGAAGGTTTACTTAAGAGAATTTTTGTTCTACAAGGTTTCCTTCTTCAACCAATTTCCTGCATTATTCCTGTAACTACTGCAGCGGCTTTTTAGTTTGAGGAACTGGAAAACACGCTCCAGAAGGAGACTTCTTATGTCGAAGTCATGGATAGAATTCACGCCCTAAAGCTGGCTAATTCTTTCATCACAGATGCTGCTTTGCAAGTAACTAAACTAGCGGCGGAAAATTCTGGTTTTGCCATCGTGGCGCGCAGAGTGCTTTTGGCTAAAATCATGGTCGGCTGATGGGTCGTCCAAAACAAAATTGCTTAATATTCCTTTCAATGGTAAGACCCTATTCGGGCCAGAGTTGAAAGACATTATTTCAGATATCACTGGGAAAGGGCCATGCCCTTCCACAAGGTAGAGCCTTCAAGGCTAAAAACAAGACCAATTTTCGTTCCTTTCGCAACTTCAGGAACGGACCTGCTTCAACCTCTACAGCTACTTTGCAAGAGGGTAACGCTTACCAGCCCAAGCCAACATGGAAACCTTTGCAGGGCTGGAACAAGGGTAAACAGGCCAAGAAGCCTGCTGCTGCTACCAAGACAGCATGAAAGGGTAGCCCCGATCCGGGACCGGATCTAGTAGGGGGCAGACTTTCTCTCTTTGCTCAGGCTTGGGCAAGAGATGTTCCGGACCCCTTGGCACTAGAAATTGTCTCTCGGGGTACCTTCTAGAGTTCAAAGACCTTTCCCCAAGGGGAAGGTTCCTCATGTCTCACTTATCTTTAGACAGATAAGGAAACAGGCATTCTTACTTTTTACTCAAACCTGTTTGTAGTTCCCAAAAAGGAGGGAACGTTCAGGCCAATTCTGGATTTAAAGATCCTAAACAAATTCCTCAAAGTTCCATCATTCAAAATGGAAACAATTCGAACAATTTTACCAATGATCCAGGAGGATCAATACACGACTACCGTGGACCTACAGGATGCATACCTGCATATTCCTATCCACAAAAATCACCATCAATTCTTAAGGTTCCCCTTTCTGGACAAGCATTACCAGTTCGTGGCTTTTCCTTTTAGATTAGCCACCGCTCCCAGAATTTTCACAAAGGTGCTAGGGTCCCTTCTAGCGGTACTAAGACCGCGGGGCATTGCAGTAGCACCTTACCTGGACGACATCTTAATACAGGCGTCGTCTTTTCCCAGAGCCAAGGCTCATACAGATATTGTTCTTGCTTTCCTAAGGTCTCACGGGTGGAAGGTGAACGTAGAAAAAAGTTCTCTGTCCCCGGTCACAAGGGTTCCTTTCCTGGGAACAATAATAGACTCGGTAGAAATGAAAATCTTTCTGACAGAGGTCAGGAAGTCAAAACTTTCAAATGCTTGTCGAGTTCTTCACGCCATTCCTCAGCCGTCTGTGGCTCAGTGCATGGAGGTAATCGGTCTAATGGTTGCGGCAATGGACATAGTCCCGTTTGCCAGAATTCATCTAAGACCACTGCAATTGTGCATGCTCAGGCAGTGGAATGGGGATTATGCAGATTTGTCTCCCCAGATACAAATGGACCAGAGAATCGATCCTCTGGTGGTTGTCTCAGGATCACCTGTCTCAGGGAATAAGTTTCCGCAGACCAGTGTGGATCATTGTCACGACCGACGCCAGTCTCTTAGGCTGGGGCGCGGTCTGGGACTCCCTGAAAGCTCAGGGTCTATGGTCTCGGGAAGAATCTCTTCTCCCGATAAACATTTTGGATCTGAGAGCGATATTCAATGCGCTCCTGGCTTGGCCTCAACTAGCGAAGGCCAAATTTATAAGAATTCAGTCGGACAACATGACGACTGTGGCGTACATCAATCATCAGGGAGGAACAAAGAGTTCCCTGGCGATGAGAGAAGTATCCAAGATAATGAAATGGGCGGAGGATCACTCCTGCCATCTATCTGCAATTCACATCCCAGGAGTAGACAACTGGGAGGCGGATTATTTGAGTCGTCAGACTTTCCATCCGGGGGAGTGGGAACTTCACCCGGAGGTATTTGCCCAGTTAACTCAACTATGGGGCATTCCAGATATGGATCTGATGGCGTCTCGTCAGAACTCCAAGGTTCCACGCTACGGGTCCAGGGATCCCAAGGCGACATTGGTGGATGCATTAGTGGCACCTTGGTCGTTCAATCTAGCTTATGTCTTTCCACCGTTTCCTCTCCTCCTCAGGCTAGTAGCCAGGATCAAACAGGAGAAGGCTTCGGTGATTCTAATACCTCCTGCGTGGCCACGCAGGACTTGGTATGCAGACCTGGTGAATATGTCATCGGTTCCACCATGGAAGCTACCTTGGAGACAGGGCCTTCTAGTACAAGGTCCATTCGAACATTCAAACCTAGTTTCTCTGCAACTGACTGCTTGGAGATTGAACGCTTGATCCTATCTAAGCGCGGGTTTTCGGAATCTGTTATAGATACTCTGGTTCAGGCCAGAAAGCCTGTGACCAGGAAAATTTACCATAAGATATGGCAAAAATATCTCTGTTGGTGCGAATCCAAGGGTTACTCATGGAGTAAAATTAAGATTCCAAGAATACTTTCCTTTCTCCAAGAGGGATTGGAGAAAGGTCTGTCAGCTAGTTCTCTAAAGGGACAGATATCTGCTCTGTCTGTTTTGTTGCACAAACGTCTGGCAGCCGTGCCAGATGTTCAAGCGTTTGTACAGGCGTTAGTCAGAATCAAGTCTGTCTACAGACCTGTGACTCCTCCATGGAGTCTAAACTTAGTTCTTTCAGTTCTTCAAGGGGTTCCGTTTGAACCTTTACATTCCATAGATATTAAGTTACTATCTTGGAAAGTTTTGTTTTTGGTTGCTATTTCTTCTGCTAGAAAAGTTTCTGAATCGTCTGCTTTGCAGTGTAATTCACCCTATCTGTTTTTTTCATACAGATAAGGTAGTTTTACGTACCAAGCCTGGTTTTCTTCCAAAAGTGGTTTCCAATAGGAATATTAACCAGGAAATAGTTGTTCCTTCTCTGTGTTCGAATCCAGTTTCGAAGAAGGAACGTTTGTTACATAATCTGGATGTGGTTCGTGCTTTAAAATTCTAGAATTTAGAAGCAACAAAGGATTTCAGACAGACATCATCCTTGTTTGTCGTCTATTCTGGTAAGAGGAGAGGTCAGAGAGCTACTGCTACCTCTCTTTCCTTCTGGCTAAAAAGCATCATCCGATTGGCTTATGAGACTGCCGAACAGCAGCCTCCTGATCGAATTACAGCTCACTCTACTAGAGCTGTGGCTTCCACATGGGCTTTCAAGAATAAGGCTTCTGTTGAACAGATCTGTAAGGCAGCGACGTGGTCTTCTCTGCATACATTTGCCAAATTTTACAAATTCAATACTTATGCTTCTTCGGAGGCTATTTTTGGGAGAGAGGTTTTACAAGCAGTGGTGCCTTCCGTTTAGGTTACCTGACTTGTTCCCTCCCTTCATCCGTGTCCTAAAGCTTTGGTATTGGTTCCCACAAGTAAGGATGAAGCCGTGGACCGGACACACCAATGAATCTCCTACGGTGTGTCCGGTCCACGGCCCGCCCTGGCTTTTAGTCAGGTTTAACATTTTTGTTTCTTGTACACTACAGTCACCACTGCACCCTATGGTTCTCCTTTTTCTCCTAACCGTCGGTCGAATGACTGGGGGGCGGAGCTAGAGGGGGGACTATATGGACAGCTTTGCTGTGTGCTCTCTTTGTCACTTCCTGTAGGGAATGAGAATATCCCACAAGTAAGGATGAAGCCGTGGACCGGACACACCGTAGGAGAAAGAAATTTATCAGGTAAACATAAATTCTGTTTTTGTTTTTGCGTTGCTTTGTAATGCAGGGTCACAGCTAGGCATGGGTAGAATTGTATTTGGCATTTGTTTACTAAATGAGTGCTAAATATGACTGCATGCAGCAGCATTCAGCTATTTTGGCACTGGATTTATTTATGTAATAGCGCAACACACAAATATCTGTGCAAATCGAGATATTTGAGTTTTGCACTATTCTACCCATGCCTAGTCACATCCCTTGAAAAGCATCTTGAGAGCTATCTGATCTTTCACTTTGACAAAGAGATTGTGTTTATGTCAAGCAATCATTGTGGGGTACTTCTCTGTCTGGGGGGAGTGGGAAACCTTTTGTTTTCAAATTTCAGTTCCCTGTCTTCTGTTAAGCAAGTTATGGATATATGGCACCTCACACCATGCAGTGAAAGCCAAATCCTTCCAGCTGACAGCAGCGTGAGGGGTCTCTGCTATAGATATAGTGTGGACAGTATGGTTCGTAGTGGATGTAGTGCCAGCATCTAAAGGAACAGAAACACACTTCTTCTTGAGAGGCTGGGGTTAATCACATTATACACATATCGGAAACCTGCAAAATTCAACCACAGGTTAGAAGCTGCTGGTTTCACTGGGAGTTGGGTTACTTGAATCTTCAGGGCATGTAATTCTAGTGGTACATGAAGGGCAGGCCATTGCTGTTACAGCATAATCTCATTAACTTTGTATATATCCACTTGAAGCCTGACTTCCCTAAAGCTACAATGCTGCTATGAAATTTAAGACTGCATAAGACAGTAGGAGGCCTTGTTCAACCCTTGAAGCATCCTCCAGTGGCCCTATAGTGCAGGAAAGAATATTCAGGTTTTTACCTCGTTTAAAACCACATATCCTTTGTTTACTCCACATAACACCTGCAGTCCTTCCCACCTCCACTTTCCCCTTTTTATTCTAGTATTTTACAAATGCACAATTGGCTTACTTTTACTTTTTTTTTTTTTTTGGGGGGGGGGTAAAGATCAGCCTGCTTTTTTTTTTTTTTTTTTTTTTTTAAGCCTCTAATTGTTTTTCATATTGAGTGTAAATTGTAAATGGTTACTGGGACTTACAATCCTCACATAGGCCCTGATATTCAAAGGTTCTTTCCAGCGTCTAAAGAAATTTCAGTTCAGACTTCACATGGGGTGAACTCACTGAATACTCAAAAGAAAAAGGGCTGAATTCTCCAGCACTGCAGGATCTCTCTCAATTCTATATATGTGAAGGGAACACAAACCCAGTGCAATACAGCATTCTGAAATATTAGTTTTGTTGCACTTCTGCGTTACTTTTACAAATTAGGATTACACTTTGTATATTTGTGTTTATATACAAATTACATTGCAGGGTTGAACAGGGCAGTTCCCAGGTATGTCGGAAGCTCTCTCACAAGGCTTGTAAAATTTTCTAAGCATTTTAAACAAGCTGGTCTCACTGATTTGACTCGCCAGCTGTATGTTGGTTAGGTTTGCTCAAAATTCGCAATAGACTTATTTTTAACTAACAGAAAAGTAATGTATATCAAAATATAGGCAAAAGCAAGTTGTTTTAATGAAAACATTTGTTTAAAGGGATACTAAACCCAATTTTTGTTTCTTTAATGATTTGGATAAAGCATGCAACTTTTTAATTTATTCCTATCATTTTTTTCTTTGTTTTCTTGCTATCTTTATTTGAAACTCAGGAATGCAAAGCTTAGGAGCTGGCCAATTTTTGGTTCAGCCCCTTGGTTATGCTTGCGGATTGGTGGCTAAATGTAGCCACAAATAAGCAAGCGCTATCCAGGGTGCTGGATAGCGCTTGCTAAAATTGCATCCTCTATATCTGAATCATGAAAGAAAAAAACTTGGGTTTAGCATCCCTTTAATTTGGAATTGATGCAAATGGAGCCCCAGGAGTTCTCCAATTACCTTTTCTAACCCATGGAAGTCATCTCTCTGGGATTTCTAGGTTCCTCCATTTTCTTAGAAAAGTCCTGCCTCTGTGGTATGCTCCATAATCAGAATTTGTAAAATAACTAAATACACGGATGCATACAAAATAAAATAAAAAATGCATAGTTTAAATGTAATAAAATTTTAATCTGAACTGTCAAGGCATTTAAAATAGAAAGCGCAAAGTGTAAATGAAGCAGAACTGTCATGTCATGCAGTGCTATATTGTACTGGGCTTGTCTCTCCTTCACATACAGAAAATGCAGGGAACGCCCCTGGGACAAGTAAAGCAAAATCTGCCTTTCAAAATTTCACGAAGGATCTTGCAGTGCTGGAGGATCATTTTAGAATATCTCACCTGAGCGGAAAGATTTTGTATATCAGGGCCATACTCTCAGACCTGCCACCCTCTTGAGAAGGTAGGTGATACAGCCTCACCTTACTGTAGAGTGGAGCAGAATTTAGTTATCCACGCATTTTCTGGCACGAGTGATGGTCATCTACACCTTTTATCTCTAATTGTTGATGAATCTGCTGTATATTTATTGTGCTGCACAATCCCGTTACGAATACATAGAACTGTTATTGATATGATTTTGTCATCGAGTGCACATTAATAATGAATAAAAAAAGTTTGTGAGGGAACAAACTCTGCTTAGACATTCACCAGCTGACAATATGTCTCAATGATGCCATTGAATTTGTTTTGTATTTATCATTATTACTGCATTGTTTTTTTTTTTTTTTTCCTTTCCGATTTATTTGTGGCATTTTGTCATATTTGGATTGTGATCTAAACTGTTGAACAACTGAATAAATTATTAGAATAGACAGTAAAGTGGTTTTACAACTTTATCACGTTTGCATTTCCAAGACTGACTCATTGGGGGACTTTTAATTCATGAAAGGCTTTGTAATTGCTTAATTTGTTCCGTCTTAATGGAAGGAGAGTCCACTGCTTCATTCATTACTTATGGGAATTAAGAACCTGGCCACCAGGAGGCGGCAAAGACACCCAAGCCAAAGGCTTAAATACCTCCCCTCATCCCCCAGTCATTCTTTGCCTTTCATCACAGGAGGTTGGCAGAGAAGTGTCTGAAGATTCGGAGTAGTCTCTTATGGAGGGTAGTACTCTTCGAAATGGGACTGGAGTTTTAAGTAGTCCTGCAGCCTCTCAGTGAAAGCATGGGTGAATGTTAGAGTCCGGAGATGCAGGGAGAGTCTTTCCACAAACCCATCCCGACTCAGTTCAACAGCTCCATTAGCAATCCGCATTGATGAGTTTCACTGCCTGCTTTTCTCAAGTCCGTTAGGAGCGATGCTACTACCCTGTCACACTTGAAGGGCCGTGTTCCTGTTCCACGGCGTTGATTCTGCTAAGATCGTTTCATTTATATATATTTAATAATGCAAGAATACAGGGTCACAGTGTGGCTCCTTTCTTTATAGAATCTAGGGTAATACCCTCGGAAGGGGGTTATTGAACAGGGGGGATTTGATTATGCATAATATTGTTTGTGTTTCTACTGAATTTGTGTGAGATGAGGCTCTGTCAGTGTGGAACAGTCAGTTCATTAGCTAGAGATTGAGGTATTTTTTTTGGCATCTCTCTCTCTCTCTCTCTCTCTCTCTCTCTCTCTCTCGAGTGCAGGGGCGGTCGGTCCTGCATGGCACTCCATGTGACCGGGTGTGGCCTCTCTAACTTCCTCTTTCTCGACCTGCGTTTGGAGGAGACGAAAGCTGTTTCTTGTAGTCCGGGTCAATGGAGATGGTGAGTGCCCTGGCCATTGGTATATAAAGGTGCCATTTATTTTTTATCAAGTCCGTAATAAAGGGGAAAGCTATGGAGGAATCTGATATTTTAGCGGATACTCCCTCTTTATCTAAACCTGTTATCTGTGTATATTTTGAGGAGGTTCCAGTCAAACCGCCTATGCAACTCTGTTCCACATGCTTTGACAATATTGCTATATCCAAAAAGAATAAACTATTTAGTACGACTGAGTCGTTCACCTCTGAGGGATCTCCGCCCCGCGAGGTGCGTTCACTACAATCATCTCCGTTTACACAAGCAGTTCCCTAGGGCACTACTAATCCTCCTGCGGGAGGGGCCCTTTGGCCTCCAGACTTCACCGATCAGTTATAGACGGCAGTTTCACCCTACTAAGCGCAAGCGGAAGGTACGGCACTGCTATCCGTCTCAGGGGTCTTCGACTCCGCTGGATGTCTGACAGATTATCCGCTGTGGAGGACAACTCCGAGTTATCGGAGGATGTCACTTCTGGGTTGGAATTGGCTACTTCTAGGCCTCCGTCTGTGGAGGAACCAGATTTTAAATTTAAGATGGAGCATTTGTGCTTTCTGCTGAAAGAAGTGCTTGCTACGTTGGAGGTTCCGGAACAGAAGCTACCAGAGGAACCTTCAATCCCTAAACTGGATAGGGTTTATGAGGACAGGGTAGTGCTTCAGGCCTTCCCGGGCCCAGTCAAGATGGCTAACATTAAGACTGAATGGGAGAAACTTGGTTCGTCCTTTTCCCCCTCTTCTTCTTTTAAAAAGATTTTCCCCGTTCCGGACGCGCAGCTTGAACTGTGGGGAACCCGTCCCTAAGGTGGATGGTGCTATCTCCACGCTCGCTAAGAGAACGACTATTCCGCTAGAGCAGTGTTTTTCAACCAGTGTGCCGTGGCACACTAGTGTGCCGTGAGAGATCCTCAGGTGTGCCACAGCAGACTGACAACAGTGTGACATATTTTTTAAACTTTGCTTGCTTTTTATTCCCAGTGCAGGGGTAGTTTGTAGAAGGCATGGCATAACAGCAGAATACATACAGTATGTGTGTGTTTATGTGTATGTGTATATATATATATATGCTGTATTAGGCTACAATGTGTGATTTTTTTAAAATTTTGGGATGGTGGTGTGCCACGGGATTTTTTAATGTAAAAAAGTGTGCCACGGCAAAAAAAAGGTTAAAAATCACTGCGCTAGAGGATAGCTTCACTTTCAAGGAACCAATGGATAAAAAGATGGAGTCCATGTTGCGGAAGATGTTCCAACTCACAGGGTTAGTTTTCCAAACGGCGGCGGCGGTCGCTGTGGTGGCTGGTACGGCTACCTATTGGTGTGACTTTATCAGCCATGGTTGAGGTGGAGACTCCCCTCGAGATTCTAAAATGAATCAAAGCCTTAAAGGGACACGCAATCAAAATTAAACTTTCATTATTCAGACAGAGCACGCTATTTTAAATAACTTTCTA